>NW_026918503.1:0-14197 GCF_032062105.1 Saccostrea cuccullata | reverse complement strand
AGGTCATTGAGCTTGGTGTCATTTGGTAGAACCTGATTAATGGAGTATGCATATCAAATATGAAGTCTCTATCTTTCATGGTTCCAAAGTTATGGCGAAGGTTAGATTTTGCAGAAAAAAGCTATTTTTAGCATATAGGCCAAAGTTATGGTCACAAGGTCATTGACCTTGGTGTCATTTGAAAGAGGTTAATTAGTGAAGTATGCATATCAAGTATGAAGTCTCTATCTTTCATGGTTCAAAAGTTATGGTGAAGGTTAAAGTTCGAGACAAACAAACAGACAGACTGACAGGACAAAAACAATATACGCCCTGGATCTATCGATCCGGGCGCATAAAAATGGGTGAAACCCCGTACTGACGGTCGTATCTGACATAGTAGATGCAAGATGCAACATAAAAATGACAAGATGTGATTTACTTATGTTGACATGCGAGATAATTTTGTAGACATGCAAGATATTTATGTTAACATGCAAGATACTTATGTGAACATGCTCCTTGTTTATGTCAACATGCGACTTATTAATGTGAACATGCCAGTTATAGTTTTACATAAAAGATATTTATGTCAACACGCAAGATAAGAAGTTGCATATCAACATACATATCTTGCATGTTAATATAATAATCTTGCATTTTGACAAATAAGTCGCATGTTGACATCATTATCTTGCCTGTTGAAATAAATAAGTTGTATGTCTACATAATTATCTAGCATGTTGGCATAAATAGGTCGCATGTCTCCATAATTATGTTGTATCTTGCATCTACGATGTCACATACGTACTTTTAAAAGTAAATTTAACCAAATTTAAATTATATTTTCTTATGAGAGTGGTAACTTGCATGTCAACATAATTAACTTGCATGTTGACATTAATATGTTAAATGTCTACATAATTATAAGACTTTGCCATTATAACTATATGGAGGCGGGGGGGGGGGGGTATCAGTTAGTGAGCTCATCGCTCACAGTACCTCTAGTTTATTTCGCATGTACATGTAGGAGGCAGAAATATGCCACCATACAAACACACCTTGTTTTTTGTATGGCTATACTTTTACAAAAGCATAATAATATGTATATGGAGAAGGTAAGCAATGAACCTGAGTCTCCAGATATACTTTTAATCTGAATATCAGCATTGATAAGAAATAAAGCCAGATTTCCTCTTCAGTTTAAGAATGATTTTTTCCATGTATTATTACACTACCATTTAAATATTTTTTCAAATAGGTATATTGTTTTTAACCCCTTTACTTATGATGTTGATAATATGATTTTTAGGTCACCTGAGTAAACTCAGGTGACCTATTGCTATCTGTTTTCGTTCGTCGTCGTACGTCGTTCGTAAACTTTTGAACATTAAATTTGTAGCTTCTTCTCTGGAACCACTGAACCAATTTCAACCAAATTTGGGAAACAGCATCTATGGGTTAAGGGAACAAAAATATAGATCATATAGTAAAAGTTAATTATTTTTTTGAAAATCTCCTCTGCTCCTGGGTATTAAACAAAATAACCAAGTACATAGTTATGATGACCAAGAGTACCTCTTTGAAATTTGTGAATTTCATGGCCCCCGGGTCAGGGGTTCTGGTGTTAGGGTGCATGGGGCTCTACTGATTATATTCCCCATTTTCAAAAGTGAGTTATCTCCCCTCAAAATCGGAACTCTTCTATACTAGCCTAACTTCCGCGGACTACGCGTTGCGATTATCCCACAACATAATGATCAACTTACACGCTGTATTTAAAAATTTTAAAAGAAGGAAACGGTTTGCATTTTTTTTAAGATAATAAATTAATTTATAAAGGGTCTGTTAACCCCCCCTTCTAGAAAGCTATACATGTACGAATTAGCCAGGCACGTAGCATCGTCTTTAAAAGTGGGGGGGGGGGGGTAACCAAAGAAATATTTTTTTCTTACCTGGAAAAGTTGACAAGCAAAGAAAAACCTTGCCCAAAGTTGAAAAAGCTACTTATTTTAGTACCAGTTCCTGGTATACAATACTACATTTCCCTTATATAACTTTACCGTAGTATAAATGTGTGTGTGTGTGGGGGGGGGGGGGGAACCTGTCTATCAATGAACATTTTCAATAGAAAAAGTAATATTGGGAAAAAAGTGGGGGTGGGGCTAAGCCCCTTGACCCCCCCCCCCCCCCCACCGTGCGTACAGGTACAGATAACAAATATGAACGAATATGTAAATGGGTTGAACAGTTGAATATGAACCATAGTTGTGAAAACTAAAAATCATTAGAATTATTAATTGTGAATTCAATAAAATTACGGTGTATGTCTGTTACACGGGGTTACATGAGTCTCTCTCTCTCTGATATTGTTTTTACACACTTTGCAAAAAAGAATAACTTATAAAAATAAAAACATGTACTTACACTGAAAGGATTAAAAAAAAATAAATAACACTTCAGAAAAGAATGTTTTCCGTTAATTAACGAGAAATACACTAGGAAATTATTGTATCAATTTCGTGTTTCTGCTCTCAATTCTCTGATCAATCTAAAACAAAATGTGTATTTTACTCGGGAATATACATGTACATATGCTTAGATCCTACACTAAAACTCAGCTCAGACTTTATACGACATATGTAACACGAATTCAGGTCGATGCTATTTTAATTAGTCTTTCTTCGTTACATGAGCACATGAGATTAACAGTCTGACTAAAGCCAGCCCCTACTATATCACTTCGTTAGTAGGTAACGAAGTGATATAGTAGGGGCTGGCTTTAGTCAGACTGATGAGATTAAATTATTCATTTAGAATTTCATTCAAAGTTTTAATATTATACAGTGAATCGATTATTTTACAAATAAAAAATTCTAGAAACACGCTTAATTCAAATGCAATAGGCCTTTAATTGTCACCAAATGTGTTCTAATAAGTAAAAGGTCTATGTTATGACATACAATCGAGCAAAAACGCAGTTTCTTGGTATCGGTCGCGGAAGACGAACTACTGCTGTATATGCAGCAATTTCAGAGGTAAAACTGTAGATTGACATGTCATCAGTCTCAAAAAAATTCCCAGAGATATTTAAAGAAAATATGGCTGCAGCAGGCTAGATTAATTCGTAAAAAATTTATAACTAAAAATTTGTTCCGCACATTTTGTAAATAATGATGATCCGTATGCAGAACATCCACTACCGAAAATTAGCTTTTTTTTAATAGGCCTATTCAAATACGTATCAGCATTTTATCAGTAATTTGTTTCTTTTTTTTTCTTTTTTTTGTTGGGGGGGGGGGGCTCACACAGCGCCTTATTATACTACTATACAGATTAATACAAATCCAGAAAGAGACTATGAGTGGGCAATTTAAAAAAAAATACGAATCAGTTAAGATTTCTTTTTATTCACAAACACAATAACATTTTTCCATATGACAGAGTCATTACACCATGAACATATTTACATCAAGAAACGTCCGCGGAAGTGACTTTATTTATAGCGCATGCGTATTAAACACAGTAAAAGAGTTCCCTTCAGGGGAAATAACTCACCTTTTGAAAATGGGGAGTGAAAATACATTACTTGTTTGAAAATCTTCTCCTCTGATCCTGGGTATTAAACAAAACAACAAAGTACATAGTTATGATGACCAAGAGTACCTCTTTGAAAATTGCGAATTTTATTGCCCCCGGGTCAGGGGTTCTGGTGTTAGGGTGGGGCTCTATTGATTATATAGTAAAAATGCATTAAATCTTTGAAAATGTTCTCCTCTGCTCCTGGGTATTAAATAAACTAACTAAGTACATAATTATGATGAGCAAGAGTGCCTTTTCCCAAGTTGTGAATTTTATGTCCTTTTGGTCAGGGGTTTCGTTGTTAGGATGGGGCTCCATTTATTGATTTTATAGTGAAAATGAATCAATTCTTTAAAAAAAATCTTCTCCTCTGCTCCTGAGTATTAAGTAACCTCACTTAGTATATATTTATTGTGAGCAAGAGTGCCTTAACCAAATTTGTGAATTGCATGGCCCCTGGGTCAGGGCTTTTGGTAAAAGGGGGCTTTTTGATTATATAATGAAAATACATTAATTCTTTAAAAAATCTTCTTCTTTGCTCTTGGGTATTAAACAAACTAAGAATATAGTTACGATGAGGAAGAGTGCGTCTTCCAAAATTGTGAATTTTATGACCCTTGGGTTGGGGGTTGTGGTGTAAGGGCGGGGCTCTATTGATCATATTGTGAAAATGCATTAATTCCTTGAAAATCTTCTCCTCTGCTCCTGGGTATTAAATAAATTAACCTACTACATAATTATTACTAACAAGAGTGCCTCAACCATATTTATGAATTGCATGGCCCCTGGGTTGATTATATAGTGAAAATACATTAATTCTTTGAAAATCTACTCCTCTGCTCCTGGGTATTAAATAAACAAACTAAGTATATAGTTATGATGAGCAAGAGTGCTTCTTCCAAAATTTTGAATTTCATAGCCCCTGGGTTAGGGTTTCTGGTGTTAGGGCGGGGCTCTATTGATTTTAAAGTGAAAATACATTGATTTTGTGAAAATATTCTTCACTGCCCCTGGGTATTAAAACAATGAACTATGAACATAGTTATGATTAGGAAGGATGCCTCTTCCAAAATTGTCAATTTCATGGCCCCTGGGTCAGTACGTGTTCTGGTGTTAAGGAGGGGCTCTAATGATTATATAGTGAAAATGCATGAATTCTTTGAAAATCTTTTTCTTTGCTCCTGGACATTATGCCAATGATCTAAGTATATATATTTATGATGAAGAAAGGTGCATCTAATAAAATGGTTAATTTCATGCCCCCTGGGTCAGGGGTATCGGGGGGAGGGGTCGGGTTACATAGTCTGAAAATAAATTAATGCTTTGAAATCTGCTCTTTGGTATTAATAAACCATTCTAATGCAATTGTTTTGTAAAACACTCTTTGATTGGCTAATGCACTGATGTTTGAAGCAGTAAAACGAGCATTAACGAGCGTGAAAGCTTTTTCATTGTGACGTCATAATAGAGCGACGCAAAAATACAATGCTCCGTGACGTATTTCATGTAACAAAATTCAACAAAATAAGACATAAACAACAAACAAAATGCATGGATTGCATTAGAATGGGAATAACTTAGGGAATAACTATCTTCCAATTTGGTATTTGCGACCGTTAATGCTGATTTAACGGTCGCAAACTGAGTTTTACCGGTGACGCGTAAGCGGAGCCGGTAAAACGGATGTTTGCGACCGTTAAATCTGCATTAACGGTCGCAAATACCAAATTAGAAGTTTAGTTATTCCCATTCTAATGCAATCCATGCATTTTGTTTGTTGTTTATGTCTTATTTTGTTGAATTTTGTTACATGAAATACGTCACGGAGCATTGTATTTTTGCGTCGCTCTATTATGACGTCACAATGAAAAAGCTTTCACGCTCGTTAATGCTCGTTTTACTGCTTCAAACATCAGTGCATTAGCCAATCAAAGAGTGTTTTACAAAACAATTGCATTAGAATAAACTTCTAATTTGGTATTTGCGACCGTTAATGCAGATTTAACGGTCGCAAACATCCGTTTTACCGGCTCCGCTTACGCGTCGCCGGTAAAACTCAGTTTGCGACCGTTAAATCAGCATTAACGGTCGCAAATACCAAATTAGAAGATAGTTATTCCCTAATTCATGATGAAATAAATTTATGATAAAATTTTGAAATATGTGGTTCCTGTGGGGTCGGGTGCACAACTGGTTACAAAGTGGAAATGCATTTTCTCTACTCTGATCTACCCCTGGGTATTAAGCAACTAGAGTAAGCATGCTAAGTGCATAATTTTGATAAGCAACGGTGCCTCTTTCAAAATTGTGAATTTCATGGCCTCTGGTTTAAAACACAAACCAAATTCCATCGTTTGAAAGTTGTTACATGATACTCAGGTGACCTATAAGGCCCGTGGGCCTCTTGTTTATAATAAAAATGGTAAATTTTATTGTTTAATTACTTATACATGTTTAAAATACTAATGATCTGATACTATTTTACAACACTGGTAATTTGACAAGTTTTCAATAATTTGAAAATACTACATGCTTTACATAAATGTCGCATAATGTAGTTTGTGTTGCATCAAACTGTCTTTACAGCAATCTTTAAAGATAACTTCGTTTTTTTTTAGCCCACCTGAGCTTTCATGTTAATTTTTTAGGTCACCTGTAACTCAGGTGACCTATTGCTATCCGATTTCGTCCGTCGTCGTGCGTCAACATTTGAACATTTTCAGCTTCTTCTCTGCAACCGCTCAACCAATTTCAACCAATTTTGGCATAAAGCATCTATGGGTGAAGGGGAACAAAAATTGTGAATTTCATGGTCCATGCCAATCTTAAAATCTTCTTCTTTACCCCTGGACATCAAGCAGTTAATCTGCTGGCATGAATGAAATCAGCATCGAGTCCTCTACCAAAATTTTGAAATTCATGGCCCCTGGCTCATGGGTTCTAGTGATAGGGCTGAGCTATATAGAATATATAGTGAAATGCATTATTTTTTTGAAAATCTTCTTCTATGCTCCTGGGTATCAAATAAACTTAATGTACAGTTATGAATAGGAAGGGTGCCTCTTCTTAAATTGTGAATTTCATTGCCCCAGGTTTAGGGGCTCTGGTGTTAGGGCAGGGCTCTATTGATTACACAGTGAAAATACATTAATTCTTTGAAAATCTCTGCTCCTTGGTATTAAACATTCGAACCAATATGTAGTTATGATGAGGAAAAGTGTCTCCTCTAAAATTGTGTGTGAACTTCTTGGCCCCAGGGTAAAGGTTTCTGATGTTTGGGCGGGGCTCTATTGATTACATAGTGAACATGCATTAAGTCTTTGAAAATCTTCTTCTCTGCTTCTTGGTATTAAACTTACTAACTACATGATGAGGAAGGGTGCCTCTTCTAAAAATTGTGAATGTCATGGCCCCAGGGTCAGGGGTTCTTGTGCTAGAGGGGAGGAGGCTATATAGAGTATACAGTGAAAATGCTTTATTTCTTTGAAAATCTTCTTCGCTGCTACTGGGCATCATACAAACTTAATATATAGATATGACGAGGAAGAGTCCCTCTTCTAAAATTGTGAAATTCACGGCCCCAGGATCAGGAGTTCTGGTGTTAGGGCGGGGCTCTATGATTATATAGTGAAAATGCATAAAATCTTTGAAAATCCTTCTGTCTGTTCCTGGGTATCAAACAAACTAACTTCATACATACTTTTGATGAGCAAGGCCCATTCTGCTAGAATTATAAATTTCAAGGCCCTTGGATCAGGGGTACCATAGAGGGCGGGGGGCTCTAATTATATACTGAAAATGAATTAATGCTTTGAAATCTGCTGTTGACATTAATCAAACATTTATGTTGAACAAGAGGTCTTTTCTTAAATTGTGAAATGTGTGGAACTAGGGTCAGGGGTTCCTGTGGGGTGGGGCACTGCTGATTATTTCCGATTAGTTGAAATTCTTTTTTTTTTTGTTCCCCTACTCTGCCTATGGGTATTAAGTAACCAAACTAAACATGCTAAGTGTATAGTTATGATGAGCAATGGTGCCTCTTTCAAAATTGTAAATGCCATGGCCTCTGGTTTATAAAACAAGACCGAATTCAATTGTTGGAAAGTTGTTGCAGGATTCTCTGGTGACCTATAAGGTCCATGGTGCTCTTATTTATATTGTCTGTCTATTTAGCTGTCCTTTTGTCTGTTAATTTTTCAAAACACTGTGCACGTTAACTCTCGATTCTCGCCTACATTTACACTCATTTAATTCAAAACTAATATGACAGTTTAGCTATAAAATCTTTGTTGAATGAAACATATGGAGATAACGAACAGTATTCAAGATCAAAAGTCTATAAAACAATACGAAATAGGAGCCGAGCAAACACGGACCTCCAAACCATCAGTGGAGGGATCGGATACCATGGAGGAGTGAGCATCCCCTGCCGACCAGTCACACCCGTTGTGTGCTCCTTGTCATGATCGGGAAATAACGGAAAAATCCGTCATCAATGCAGTGTATAAATAATGGACTAACAATTAGAATGAAAAACGCTGAGGGATTCGAACCCGCGACGCAGGATCAACTCTCACCTATGCGACTCTGGAACAAACGCGATAATCACTGCACCACGCTGGCGACCTTTTATACTCAGTCTGATTAAAATCAAACCTTCACTAGCTCCTTCTTATTTCGTTTGTCGCTTGATTTTATTTTAATCAGACTGCTTTATACTAGAGTTTTGTTTAAACTATTGAGGAACGTCAATTTTGATCTTCTTCATATTCCGAGGAAATAACGGCCCCAAAAAAGGTTATTGCTTATGATGCGTGCAGCTTCGTATTCTCCCACTGTGGACGAAGGCAGGATGACTGATTGTCAGACATGTTAAGTAATAGTTATTGTATATTTATTTTGGTGTATCCTGAGTTATTTGGGCGAAGGGCGGTGACGAGTGCGAAGCACGAGTCTCCGCCCTTCGCCCAAATAACTCAGGATACACCAAAATAAATATTCAATAACTGTCTTGTATCATGGTCCTATTAAAATGTTTACATTTGAACACGTGATTTTCAAAAATGATTATTCATTATTAAACAGCCAAACTCCAATGAAATTCAATTTTCCAATCACGTGAAAAACCTTGCCCGTTGCCCCGCGCAAATTGTGCATAGCGCGACTGACAGTCACAAGATATAGACGCTCGTAATGATGGTGAAGCCGGAAAATACATCGAGTTCACTGGAAGATCTACCAAAACTTTTACGGGAGGATTGGCGCATAAGGAGCTTTACAACAAACTAATAAGGCATTACTGCCAGCCTGGTAAGTTAAATTCTGATTATTGAATTATTGCTTACAAGTATATTGTCATTTATTACTGTATAGAGATTATTGGATCCGCCCCCCCCCCTTTCATCTCGTTATGCCCCCCCCCACTTTTGTTTATGTAATGTTCCCTTTTCATCTCGTTATTTACTAAAATGTATACTTCGACTTGATAACTCCCTGGTATAAATATTGGACAGAGATCACATAAAAAATATGCCTATCGCGTTTCATAATTTATATTAGATATTTTATTTGGAATTTTGATGTTGTAGGAAAGCGTAAATGGTGGATTTTCTTCAAACTTTATGTAGTGGCCTTTGGAAATTAAGGTTTGTTCTACAGACGTTCGCTAGCTGGATCGGTACGGCATTCAGACTGTCGGCGTTAACAAACTGAAATCTATGATGAACATAATATGTGATCGTGCGGGACTTAAGGGGAATTTCACTAATCATTATGGGAAAAGAACTTGCGTGACTGCATTATACCAGAGTGGAATTAATAAACAAAACATTATGGACTGGACAGGGCACATATTGGAGAGGGGCCCGGGCATTCAAAAGGTCAAATGCAGATATCGCTTGTAGAGTTCGTAGTTTTGGATCTTTTTGTTTCTGTGTTTGGACCCCCCCCCCCCCCCGGGGACAACGCTTAGCGGTGAAGAAGAAACGAGTATTCCTATCGAGCGTGAATGTGGCCCTGAAAATCATGCAGAGCGCTTGGAGTGATATTACCAACTTGAGCAGTGGTGGGGCATTTCCTTATTTCAATAATTGCAGCTTTTCATTTCATTAGAAACTTGTGTATAAGTATACAACTGTCCAAGATGGATGTAATTAGAATATTTTTTATTTGAAAGGAAATTTCAAATTAATATTTTTTTTTCTTTTCCATACCTATAATAATTTTAAAAGACTGTTTTGTACATTTTGAAAAATGTTACTAGAATAATGTATGATGCAATGTTTGCTTTTCACTGGAACGTGAAAGTTGTACAATAAATTATTTAAACAGCACAGTTTTACTGTATAATGAGCTCCGCCTCCTGCTGGTGTATCTCCAGTTATTGTACAGGGAATTTCAAAGGAAAAGTACCGCAACCATGATACAAGCATAATTAGCAAAATTTAAAGGAGAAAATGGTGAATCGGGTAAAAATATTCATTTCTAGTGGGGGGGGGGGGATTTGGTAACAGCGATGAATTTTTGTTTAGACAGCGGTCAGCTGGGTTCGATCGCCGTTGGCCGGATATCTCAGTTGGTAGAGTACCTGACCGGAGATTCAGATCATTACACCAGTCCGGGTTTTCAGAAAGAAATAAGTGACTTACACCGGCTTACAGTGTAGTAATGTTTTTGTTTGTTTGTTTGTTGTTTAATGTCCCTCTCGAGAAATTTTCACTCATATGGAGAGCTACAAATCTTGTCCCATACTCGGCATTTACGGCTATTGAGCAGTGAGGGATCTTTTTCGTGCCAGCACCTATACTTCGTCACGGGACCTCTTTATACGGACTCATCCAAAGGACCGACCCCCACGTCCCACGGTGGGATTTGAACCCACGACATAAGGATCGACAGACTTTTGATAATAGTTGCTTTCGTTAAATTGAAAATTACGAAAAGTACTTATGAAAATGAGTACATTTAACGAGGCCGAGTCGAATTCGAGTGCGCATGACTTTGCGCAGCTTTTTGTTTTCATGCAGTCATAATTAAGTGCGACAGTACAACTTTCTAAAATATTATGATTTTAATGTAAAATTAACATTATCTGTAACGCCTACTGGTCTGAAAATGTGATTTTACGACAATTATTAGGAACAAGGAGTCTCTGTCGAGACTGAAGCTCTACTGGTTTGTACTTATGATAAAGAAAGAGAAAAGTAACAGTAAGGATTTAAAACTTTACAAAAGCAATAAATAGAATAATGACAAAAACCGATAAACAGAATTATGTACATTAGTGTAGTCTACTTGTGTGCCAAGTTATATTGAAATCAGACCAAAACTGTAGGAGGAGTAGCATTTTGAATAATTTCCACAAAAATTTCTATTTTTAGTAACAACGACAACACCATTCATCGAAATCAAAAACCGATATACAGAATTCTGTATTTTAGTGTAGTCTACTTGTGTGCCAAGTTATATTGAAATCAGTTTAAAACTGTAGGAGGAGTAGATTTTGAACGATTTTCACAAAAATTTCTATTTTTAGTAATAACGGCAACACCGTTCATCGAAATTAAAAACCGATATACAGAATTATGTATCTTAGTGTAGTCTACTTGTGTGCCAAGTTATATTGAAATCAGACCAAAACTGTAGGAGGAGTAGCATTTTGAATGATTTTCACGAAAATTTCTATTTTTAGTAACAACGACAACACCATTCATCGAAATCAAAAATCGAAATACAGAATTATGTATTTTAGTGTAGTCTACTTGTGCGCCAAGTTATATTGAAATCAGATTAAAACTGTAGGAGGTGTAGCATTTTGAATAATTTTCACAAAAATTTGTATTTTTAGTAACAACGGCAACGCCGTTCATCGAAATTAAAAACCGATACACAATTATGTATCTTAGTGTAGTCTACTTGTGTGCCAAGTCATATTGAAATCAGACCAAAAATGTAGGAGGAGTAGCATTTTGAATGATTTTCACAAAAATTTCTATTTTTAGTAACAACGACAACATCGTTCATCGAAATTAAAAACCGATACACAGAATTATGTATTTTAGTGTAGTCTACTTGTGTGCCAAGTTATATTGAAATCAGATTAAAACTGTAGGAGGAGTAGCATTTTGAATGATTTTCACAAAAATTTCTATTTTTAGTAACAATGGCAACACCGTTCATCGAAATTAAAAACCGATACACAGAATTATGTATCTTAGTGTAGTCTACTTGTGTGCCAAGTTATATTGAAATCAGTCCAAAACTGTAGGAGGAGTAGCATTTTGAAAAATTGTTTACAGACGGACAGACAGACAGACGGACGGACGACGGACACATTACTATCGCATAAGCTCTTCTGGTCTCTGACCAGTAGAGCTAAAAACGCTGAAATGGCTCTAACGACTCACTGTTTTCCGATTTTGTAAGCAATGGACGACGCTGACACAGTGACGCTGAAGAATGACAAATGATTCGCTTATATGTTCGTAGACGTCCATGGATAATACACTAAAACTAATGACAGAACATCAAAAGAAACATACTAGCAATCTAAATATTGCTATTTTTTAACCAAAAAAAAATTATCTGCGCCGATAATTCATCTGCACCGATATGTATTTATATCGCAATATGGCAGTTTTAGACGTATTATTCATCGAAAAAATAAACTTTGGAATTAAGACCTAGATCAATCTAGATGGTAAACTTTTTTGAAATTTCACTGTTTAGTGACTTTTTACAATAACTTTAATATACTTGAATCAAAAAGAAATCTCTAGGGCAGAAATACAAAAAATATGGAAAAATCGTAATAATTTGGCGCTATTTCAACAAATTTCCATAGGGTCCATTAGTAAAATTTGACAACTTTTGAGATGGCGTCCTACAAATTGGAGTGGTAAACATTCGATTTTTAATCCTAAAATAATAAATATAACAGTAAAAATTATCAAAATCCCTAGGGTAGAAATAATTAGACTCGGCCTCGTTAAATCTAATTGTAGCCAGAAATCCCTGATGAAACTATACTTCTACTGGTCTGCACGATAAAAAAGGGTAGCACTTGAATTTGAAACTTTGCAAACAGGCGGCAATAAATAGAATTATTTATCTTTATGTAGTCTATTTGTGCGCCAAGATATACTGAAATTAAACCCAGACTGAAGGAAGAGTGGCGTTTTGAAAGTATTTCTTATGGAAGTTTCTATTTCGAGTAACCACGACATGAACATTCACCGAAAACAAAAAACCGATTTATACCATTGTGCATCGTAGAATAATCACATAGTGTGCCAAATAAGACTAATCAGAAACAAGCTTATCTTTTGAAAATGCTTGGTGAGCTAGCGCTGTATCAAAATAAATTCAAAAGAAGATATCTGAACGATTTGTTTAATTTGCCGACTGCATGGATTAATTATTAATAGGAATTGTACATTGATGTAGCAAGGGTTGAGATTGGGAGCGGGTAAGTGTCCCAATTCACAATGGCAAATCTAAGAGTGGGCTTCCGGTCGGTAATGGTATAACTCCTAACTGTGCTATGAGCATTCTGCCGTAATTTCGAAGTGAAAAATAAAAAGATCAGTAGATCCAATGTGTTACAGCTGTGTTAGTGATCGCATCTTTTCAGGCTTTTCCGACAAGCTCGGAAAACATATTCGAGGTTGCGTGGTTTTCCGAGCTCGCCGGAGAGATTCATGAAGTTAGATTTAGAAAAGCAAGTTATACAATGTTAGCAATAACAGCCTTGATATTATTTCTTCCATTCTTTCTTTACTCCTCACTAAGATATTAAGAGTAGAGAAGGAGAAACTTCGGTTAAAATTACTGTGCAACAATATATTTTCAAGAAGTGGTGTAAATCAAGACGTGGATACTTAAAAATTCCAAGGAACATTTGGACAATTTGAAATCACAAAATTTAACAAAATCAGCAGCTTAAAAATTTACGACTGTTCAACTTTATACACAACCATTCCCCACGATAAATTAAAATCCAGGCTTTTCGATATCATTGACATCTGCTTTTTTAATAAAAATGGAACTCGAAAATTTAGTTACCTTGCTATTGGTCATTTGCAAAAGTATTTTGTTAAAAAGCATTCTAACGACGTACACACAAGTACTCTGAAGTCGACGTAAAAAAGATGCTTGAGTTTCTGATTGACAATAATGAATACTTGTATCTTTGTTGCTTTTGGAGACCAGATCTTTCAACAATCTATTGGAATTCCCATTGGTATCATTTGCGCCCGTTATTAACAGACCTATTTTTGTATTCATATGAAGCAGAATTTGTGCAAAATCTTTTGCGTCTTGCAGTGGCCTTCAACTCGACATTTAAATATATCGACGACGTATTGTCCATTAACATTGGTAATTTCCATTCTTATGTCTATACGATATATCCTGGTGAGCTTGAGATAACAGTCTGACACATCTGTTTCATACTTATATAATTTACTTGAAAAAGACGTCTAATGATAATCTAACAACCAAGCTCTATGATAAACGTGATGACTTTACCTTTTCTATCGTCAACTTCCCTGGCTTACTTATGCAGGAATATACCTTCATCACCTGCATACGGAGTTTATATATCTCAGTTGATTAGATACGCAAGAGCATGCTCTAT
>NW_026918502.1:0-14310 GCF_032062105.1 Saccostrea cuccullata | reverse complement strand
TTAAACCTTATATCTTGAAAACTATAAATGGTAGAAGCATGGGGTTAATTGCAATATGACCCTTGACCTTTGACCTTGAATTTTTTTTCAAGGTCAAAGGTCAAGGTCATTTCAAAAAAAAATTTTTTTTTTTACATTTTCATTTTTTTTCAAGCCATTTCCCTTAAAATTAAATTTAGAGAGTAAAATATAAAACTATAAGAAATTTAAAAAGGTGGAAAGACCTCTTATTGTTCTGTGAACAATAAGTCTCCTAGTTTTTTATTATTTTTCCGCCGTGTGATTTTGAGTTTCAAGATTTATCGAAAAGATTTTTAGTTCATAAGAATGTACTTCATAAAAGATTTTCGCAGTTGACCCTGCGTATATGAACTTTGATCCTTTTCGGAGTTATTACCCCTTTCGCAAGAAAGCTTGTTATCGCTACTCCTCCGAAACCATAAACCGTAGAGAAATGAAACCTTCACTATTGTCTTCGACTAATTTAGTAGACACTCCAATGATTCATTGCGAAAGTATTCATTGACCCCTTCAGTGAGTTATTGCCCCTGAAACGTTTTGAATTTTACAAATAATTAAAAATTTTCAAAACAAGAAGTCCTAGAGACATGGGACCAACTGCATAAGATTTATTGACATTTGACCTTAAAATTCATGTAAAGGTCAAAGGTCAAGGTCATTCCAAAAATGAGAAAATTAGCTCTTTTTGTATCTCTTTTGTCTTTCAACATATACTTAATGTCTATCCATCAGTGATATGTACTCTTAAAACTGTTTCAAAGATTTCATTCTTGTCCCCTAAGATTAAACCTTTTAAAAGTTATTGCCCCTTGTGCGAAAAACCTTGTTATCGCTACTCCTCCGAAACTGTAGTCCCTACAGACACCAAACCTTCACTAATGTCTTAAGGGTCTTTAGACCTAACTTCATTGTATATGTGCAAAAGAATCTGATGACCCCTTAAATGAGTTATTGCCCTTTAACTTCTTTGTACTTACTATTGAACCTTATAACTTGTAAACCATAAGTGGTAGAAGCATGGGGTCAATTGCATTCTGACCCTTGACCTTTGACCTTGAATATTTTTTCAAGGTCAAAGGTCAAGGTCATTCTTTTTTTTTTTTTAAATTTTCATTTTTTCTATGCTATAAGAGAGTTTTGGTTTCTTTTTCATGGAATTTAATTTTTAAGGAGTCAGATATAAAACAGAGTTCAAAGAAGGTGGAAAGACCTCTTATTGTTCTGTGAACAATAAGTCTCCTAGTTTGATATTTTTTTCTTTTAGATCCTCCTGTAGTACTAGGAGGGCCAACATTTTATGCAAATGAGAGTCAGGATATTACATTATTTTGGAACATTTCCAGTAACCCAGCTTCAGATGTATCCTGGTTCAAAGGATCTGAACAAGTTCATAAACAAGAGTCAGTGACAACTGCCAAATATACTATAAATAAGACGAGATGTACAGATACTGGGAATTACACACTTAAGGCCAGCAATAAAATCAACAATGACTCTGCACAAGTGCAATTACTTGTTTATTGTAAGTAGAAACACAGGTTATTTTTAGCTTTACTGGTCAGAGACCATGCAGAAAACCTTGTGCGATGGGAATGCGTCCGGCGTCTGTTTAGCTATTTGTATGTCTGTCTGTCTGTCCTCCTACAGTTTTGGTCTGAATTCAATAAAACTTGGCACACAAGTAGAGTACACTAAAACAGATAATTTTCTTCATCGGTTTTTGATTTCGATGAATAGTGTTGCCGTGGTTACTAAAAATAGGTATGTTTTTGAAAATTTTTCAAAATGCTATTCCTCTTACAGATTTGATCTGATTTCAATATAACTTGGCACACTAGTAGACTACTCTTAGATACTGAATTCTATTTATCAGTATTTGATTTCGTCGAACGGTTTTGCCGAGGTTACAAAAAATAGATATTTCTGTGAATAACTTTCAAAATGCTACTCCTCCTACAGTTTTCGTTTGATCTCAATATAATTTAGCACACAAGTAGACTACACTAGGATAGATAAATCTGTATATCACATTTTATTTTGATGAACAGTGTTGCTGTGGTTAGTAAAAACAGAAAATTCTGTAAAATACAATGAAAATGATACTCCAAACACAGTTTTGGTATTATTATTTAATGTGGAATGCAAGTAGACTATACTAAGATACTTAATTGTCTTTATCTTTTCTTAACTTTGTTATTTTGATGAATGGCGTTGCCATGGTAGGTGAAATTGAAAATACCCAAAATTTTATTAAAAGCTACGCCTACAGTTGTAGTCTTATTGCAATATCTTGCCACAAAATGAGACTTAATCAAATATCATTATTCTATTTATTGCTGCTGTAAAATTTCAAGTCCCAAGCTACTTTTCCTTTTTTTGTTATAAGTACAGCTATTAGAGCTTCAGTCTCGACAGAGACTTCTGGTTTTTAATTTGATGATATAGACTTCATTATCATCAAGAACAATCAACTCATTCAATCAATAGTACAAAATATGAAAGATACAAATAATTTTTTGTTCCTCTGCACATATATATATTTTCAATGCCAAAATTTGAGGAAGCTGAAAATGTTCAACTATTAACGCACTACGATGCATACATTACCTGAGTCTTGCGTCCTTCTGTCCTCTTTAAATTTTGAACATTTTCTTCTCCAGACACATGTACCATTATATCAACCGAACAAATCATTCTTGTTTCAACGGTATTAAAGTTTGTTCGAATTCAGAGTCTTGCACACAATCTCTAAACAAGAATTATGAAAAAGAGTGGAGAAAAAATAATTTAAAACGAAGAATCCTTGGTAAAAAAAATGAAACTATGGTGAATTTTCAGTGTGAGTGGCTCAAGAGACCTAATGCTCCTGTCTCTATCCTTCATTGTGCATTGTCAGTCGTGCGACGTTTGTCGTGTGGTACGTATACAGTTTGTACATTTTCAGCATGTACAGGTAAAGGGGAACAAACCTTTTGAAATTTATTGGCCCTGTCCTCTGGTGCCTCAAGGGTAGGTCTAAAACAATCAAAATAAATGCAATTATGAAAATTCTTCTTTACTTCTGGACATCAACCAGTCAAACTATTAGTATGATTGTAACAACAATTGAGCTTTGTAACTTAATTGTGTAATTCGTGGTGTGGATCAAAAAATAGTTTCTGCTCCTAAATATTCAAGAAACAAACAAACAGTATAGTTTTGATGAGCAAAAGTGTCTCTTACAAATTGCGAATTATATAGCCCCTGAGTCAGGGGTTCTAATAATACTTTCGGCAGGGTTTATTATATAAGGACAATTTTTCAAAAATAATTCATCTTTTCTCTTGGGTATTGAGTCAATAAATTAAGTGCATAATTTTGATATGCAAAGGTGCCTATTTCAAAATTGTGAATTTCATGGATCCAGGGGTTCTGTTTTTAGAGCTGAACTTTTATCAGTATATACAGCATGATGTTTTTGCATAAATAAAGGTAACATTTTTCTTGCAAAAATAAAAAATAAAATTAGATGATGTCATTGTGTTACATTCATAAAATTTACGTAATCCTCTGAAGTGCTGCTGATGTCAAACGGGGTCTCCTGCATTTTTTTTGCACACATTTGGTGTTCCATGGTTATAGTTTATGTTTTATAGGTTAGATATGGCGCTGTGTCTAAAATTAAATCCTCTTGCAATTTTAGACTGCGATACACCTGCTTCCTGTCGCCCATTTCCCTTTCTGTGCTATGCAACATTCAGATGAGCATTTTTAGACAGCGTAAATTTTCAGATAAAATCAGATTCAAAATATCGAGACCCCCCTTTGATAGCCCCTTTCTGCCTGAAGGAATAACATCAGAAACCAACAAATGAAAATTGAGATGTAAATCTTTTTTGGCATTTTTCAAAATCAGGTCTTTTTGTCTGTAGAATTCGTACAATAGCTATAATGTTAAGAATTTGCATTTAAAAATATCGCATTTTAATCGGATGCATCGTATCAATCCATAAAAAAAGGCATGTCAAAACAATCCTAAATTTTTCAGCTATTATTCTTACAATGCGTTTCTTTTCTATGAGTATATTTATTCATGTTTATTAATCAGATGGATATCAATTTATGATATTACGCTCTCACAAAAGGTAAACCTTCCCAAAAATTTATTTAATAATAGCTCCAAAACTTTGTGGTTTATAAAGTTAAAAACTTTTACAGTTTATAAATATATCATTAAGTTACAGAAAAAAGTTATCTCTTGATAACAAATACTTTGAACATGAGGCCCATGGGCCACATCGCTTATCTGAGCACTGTGGCTAGGAAAATAATCAATTCACTAATGCATAAGTGGTCCCGATCCTAAAAGGGTTGGCGGTATGATTTGAACAAACCTGTGTCTATGCAAACTTTAATCGACACTAATAAGGATGCTTACATATTTTTTTTACTGTGTTTTTTTCCCTATAAGTTTGAATTTTAATTGTGGTCCCACCCAACCCCGAGGGTCATGATTTTCATAAATCTGTATCTAAACTACATGAGTATGTGTTCATGTAAACAAGACCAATCATGATTTTGCTGTTCTCAAGAAGATTTTCCTATATATATTCCTTTGAAAAACTTGGATCCTCCATTGCGGCCCCGCCCTACCCCCGGGGGTCATGATTTGAACAAACTGGTATCTACACTACCTGAGGATGCATCCATATATATATAACCAATCATGTCTTTGCTGTTCTCAACAAGAAAATTTTTAAAGATTTTTCCTATATATTCTTATGTTAAACTTGGATCGTCCATTGTGGCCCCACCCTACCCCCGGGGTTCATAATTTGAACAAACTTGAATCTACACTACTTGAGTATACTTCCATATAAATATGACAAATAATGACTTTGCTGTTCTCAAAGAAGATTTTTTAAAGATTTTTCTTAAATATTCCTATGTTAAACTTGGATCGTCCATCGTGGCCCCGCCCTACCGTATCATAATGTGAACAAACTTGAATCTATACTACCTTGGGATGATTCAGATAAGCTTCATCTTTCCCGGTCCAGTGGTTATTGAGGAGAAAATTTTTGAAAATTTACATCTATTTTTCAGTAATTTTTAATTATATCCCCTTGGAATAGGGCGTGACTCTTCATTTGAACAAATTTGAATCACCTTCACCCAAGGATACCTTGTAGCAAGTTTGGTGAAATTGGTTCAGTGGTTCTTGAGAAGAAGTCAAAAAATCTAAAAAGGATATTTATCGAGAAAAATTCTTTTAAAAATGCATATTCTTTATGAAAAACACTAAGTATAAAAGAAAAAGAAAATGCAGTTTCCAAATTTCATTTAACACAAGCGCTTTCTGGATTTCATAATCCGTCTTCTGGTGTACATAAATTGAACTGATTGTTTTGCTTGGTAACGTTAACTATGACGTCATGACGCTAACGCTAAACATAAAGATTTTTTTGCATTCAAATGGAACTTGCAGAAAACCTTAAGGCTCATAAACCCTCTGCTCACTTATATAAAATGTTGCTTTAACCTTAATGATTTTCCAAAAAATAAAAAATCATAAAGGAATATATGTAATAAACATTTATGTTATTAGAAGTTATCTCTCTTATCAGAGTATCGATGTACCTTAAATTAAGATATAGCCGGTTCTTTGAGTGAATAGAGTTAACCCTAACAAAAAAATACTATAGTAAACTATAGTTAACTATAGTTTACTATAGTAAATCAAAGTTCCAAAGTTTTCACCATAGTAAATCAAAGTTCCAAAGTTTTCACCATAGTAAATCAAAGTTCCAAAGTTTTTACTACAGTAAATCAAAGTTCCAAAGTTTTCGCCATAGTAAATCAAAGTTCCAAAGTTTTTACTTTAGTAAATTAAAGTTCCAAAGTTTTCACCATAGTAAATCAAAGTTCCAAAGTTTTCACCATAGTAAATCAAAGTTCCAAAGTTTTTACAATAGCAAATCAAAGTTCCAAAGTTTTTTCACCATAGTAAATCAAAGTTCCAAAGTTTTCGCCATAGTGAATCAAAGTTCTAAAGTTTCACGATAGTAAATCAAAGTTCCAAAGCTTATACCATAGTTTTTCAAAGTTCCAAATTTTTTACTATAGCTAAACAAAGTTCCAAAGTTTTTACTATAGTAAATTAAAGTTCCAATTCTTTTTTTGTAATTACTTTAACAACTTAAATATTTTAATTATTAATAATTATTTATAATTAAAATTAAATATATTTAAATAAATACTGCTAATTTATCGGTGAAAGAGACTATTTTTACATTAAAACAATTTCTTGTACTTTGTTTTGTTTGGGGGACGATTTGGGTTTTTTGAAAAAAAAAATTCTGAAGCTTTAATGAATCTAAAACTTGAAATTTATATAATGTACAGAATATAAAGCAAAACCATGATCTTAAGGGTTTATAGTGCTTAATCAAAAGTTGCAAAGTTTTCTCTTTAGTAAATCAAAGTTCCAAAGTTTTCGCCATAGTAAATCGAAGTTCCAAAGTTTTCACCATAGTTAATCAAAGTTCCAAGATTTTTACTTTAGTTAATCAAAGTTCCAAAGTTTTCGCCATAGTAAATCAGGTTCCAAAGTTTTCGCCATAGTTAATCAAAGTTCCAAAGTTTTTACTATAGTAAATCAAAGTTCCAAAGTTTTCACCATGTAAATCAAAGTTCCAAAGTTTTCACCATAGTAAATCAAAGTTCCAAAGTTTTCACCATAGTAAATCAAAGTTCCAAAGTTATAACTTTGGTACTATAGTTAACTTTAGTAAACTATAGTTAACTATAGTATTTTTTTGTTAGGGAAAACTCGTCATCCATGATTTCAATGTTAAAATAATTTTAATGTAATTAAATATAGTTTATATAAATTAGATATCAATTTCCAGCACTTAGTGTACAACGGTCACGTGATTGTAACAGCCAATCAAATTACTCCTCAAGTTTGGCTTTGTCTTTCTCGCACGGTTCCTGCAAATTCTCAAGTAAATCCTACGGATTTATTCATTATAATCTTATTTTAAACGCTGACAGTGATAATAATTCCCTGTTTGTGGATTGTTACTACCTTCTTACCACGTGTATTTTCACGTGTATCTGTTGATATGGACACGGACTATTAATTTCTTCTATCGGATACTGTGACCCAAATGCGTGAACTCTGAGAAGTGATATATGTACTGATTGTTTAAGATTTCTTACTGAAAGATGCCTGGGAGGAAAAGGAAACGATCCGAAACATCGACAGGACCCTCAGATACAGAAGTCACGCGATGGGACAATAGTGAACCAGAAAACTGGACGTCCACAGAAATTCTGCAAAAGTTGAAATCAAAAGGAATCTTGGTGCCAGTGTCCCTGAAAAAGTCCCAATTGGTACAAATCTACCGGGACAACGTTTTATCTAAAGAAAAATCGGCTACAAGTAACGAAACAGACAATGTCGAAGTTATACATATTCAAAATGGCGCAGGGGAAGTAGTAGAAAAGACACTTCCGGCATCTTCATCAGCAGCTAATGGAAACGAGGCTGGGCGGATGTCGTATTCCAGCGAATTGATTGAGGCAATTCGAGACATAAAAGATTCAGTTACGAAGTTGACAAACGAAGTGGACGAACTGAAGAAGAATCAAAACAAATCCAATGAGCCAGGGACCTCTACAGACTACATCGGGAGAAACTTTGATAACTCTCCGAGGAACACGCCCCAGGATGTACCTACCAGAGTTTCCTCCGACTCAGTCCCCTGTGTGGAAACGATTTCGCCGACAATTAGAAGCAACATTCTACGAGGTAAAGATGTTAATTTAGCATTACTTATTATGCCACGAGAGACAGAAGAAAATCATGTAACCGACAGCGATGGTCGTTACATATTATTGAAACAATCTCACGACACAAGACTACTGAGAAACCTAACCCTTAATGAGTTCATAATAGCCTTTACAAAATACAAGAACATAATATGTGAGGTGTATCCCGCAAGGCGTCAAGAATTAGACGCTTACGAACGGGACATTGTGGAAATGGCATCTACCACAAGAGGAGCAGCCTTTTATGAGTATCATAAGGCTTTCTCAGCACGTGCGAGCGCACTATTACTACAGAGAAACATCCACATTGACTGGTCCATAAGAGACACTAAATTATACACCACTATATTTTCTGGTCAAACCGTAATCAGATGCGAGTTCTGTAGTAGCGTGACACATGCCTCACACTTCTGTCCCAAGTCAAAGAGCGGACCCACACCTTACGCTGGAAACCCAAACAGCAAGACAAAACCAACTCATAGTAACGTAGATGTTCAGGGAAGACCAAGAATCTCAGATAAGGGGAAAGAAATATGTAATAACTACAATGGATCAAACGGGTGCCAAAGGAATTCTTGCAATCTTCTTCACATATGTTCAGAATGCAAGTTAAACAACCACTCTGCTTCCAATTGCACAAAAACCAAGAACAAATCAAAGGACCACACTCAAACTGACAAACAATGACTATCTTCTAAAGTGACCGAAGATAGACAATGTGAAACGGCATCAATTACTCCAATAAATACTCATTTACTTAAAACAGAACTAAAAAGGCATCCAGATAGGACGTTTGTTGACGCATTAATATATGGACTTGAGAGAGGTTTTACCACTGGAATATCATCATTACCTAAATCAACATTAGAGTGCAAAAATTTGCTGTCAGCTAGAAAACAACCTGAAATTGTCGACAAGCTGATAAAATATGAAATGGAGAAAGGATACTTGGATGGTCCATACGATGTACCACCATATTCCGTATACAGAATTAGCCCCATTGGAATTTCTCAAGGAAAATACTCCAAGAAATATAGACTAATCGTTGATTTATCCTCCCCTCACAACCAATCATCTGAAACAAGCATTAACGAGCTCATTGATAAAGATGAATATTCATTGCAGTATGTGCGTATCGATGACGCAATTTCCATTTTAAAGACACTTGGTAGTGATTCTCTCATGTGCAAAACGGATATAGTAGACGCATTTAAACTAATCCCTATAGCAAAAGATGTGCAACCCTACTACGGAATTAAATGGAGGGAGAAATACTTCTTCTACAAGAGTCTAGTTTTTGGTTGCAGGAGTAGTCCCAAAATTTTTGACATGCTTTCCCAAGCCATCTGTTGGATAATCCAGAATAACTACAATGTAAGAAATATCCTTCATTTACTTGACGATTTCATTACATTTGACCCCCCGGGCGAAGGCGGACTGAGGAGTATGGCAGTTTTGACTATGGTGTTCAAAAAGCTCGGAATCCCAATTTCGGAAAAGAAAACAGTAGGTCCGGACACAGTGATTGAATACCTGGGAATTATACTCGATTCTAAAATTATGGAGAGCCGTATCCCCCTGGAGAAAGTCGACAGAATTTTGACTCTTATTAATAACCTTAGAGTAAAGAAATCATGTACAAAACGTGAGCTGTTAAGTGTCTTGGGTCATTTTAACTTTGCAGCTCGAGTAATCCCAGCTGGCAGATCATTCACATCTTACCTACTTACATTAGCTCACTCTGTGTCGGAACTCCATTATCATGTGTATTTGACAAGCGAATGCAGAAAAGACTTGGCAATGTGGGAGAAATTTTTACAAGGATGGAACGGAAAGTCATTTTTCTTGGAGGAATATGTGACAGACACAACCGACATTTCATTATTTACAGATGCTTCATCAAACCATGGCTTTGGCGGGTACTATGCCGGGCGGTGGTTTCAAGGAAAATGGCCAGAAGAAATTCACAATCTGGGAAATGATCCTATTTCTATGGCACTTTTAGAATTGTACCCCATAGTAGTAGCAGTGGTCCTATGGGGACACGAATGGTCTGGAAAACGGATAAAATTTTTCTGTGACAATTTAGCTACTGTTCAGATAATTAGAAAACGTCGTTCAAAATCTGCTATTATAATGAAGCTTATGAGAAAATTAACTTGGAAGTCAGCATGCGAAAACTTCCTTATTCTATGTGATCATGTCCCTGGTAAAGAAAATGTGATAGCTGACTCTCTTTCTCGTTTCCAGATGGCCCGGTGGTGGTGGGGAGGAGGAGGTTTGCAGGAACCGTGCGAGAAAGACAAAGCCAAACTTGAGGAGTAATTTGATTGGCTGTTACAATCACGTGACCGTTGTACACTAAGTGCTGGAAATTGATATCTAATTTATATAAACTATATTTAATTACATTAAAATTATTTTATAAAAACAAAATTTGATTCCGTTTAACTTCTTTATTTGCCTTTTGAGAACTACTCAGCTACACACATCATCAATGTCAAACATATATGTACAAATAATGCATACATAGTGAAAATTGTAAAATATAAATCAATGAGTGGCCGATGGCCTCATGTGGTTGGCCGATGGCCTCATGTGGTTGGCCGATGGCCTTGTATGGTTGGCCGATGGCCATGTATGGGCGGCCGATGGCCTAGTGTGTCTGCATGGCCGATGGCCTGTGAGTCTGCATGGCCGATGGCCTTGTAGAAGTAAACATGTACTATGTATGCTGAAAAATGCAATTTCTTTGGGGTAGAATAACACATGATATATAAAATATTCAGGTGTGAAATGCCCAAAACGAAGGTAGCACAAACAGAAAATTGATGTGTTTGGGATAGCTGAGAGTCCCCAAAAGAAATTGAACCACCACCATCCTTAATCTAATAACTCATCTAATACAAGAGATAATATAACATGATCAAAGTATACCAATTAAGTAAACATTCAAATTAATTAATAGACTAGTAATGACATATTATGCTTAGTTGAACAATTTATACAAGCAGTTCTTTGTTACATTTAGGTTATGTCCGATATGTCTTAGCAATAAGTAATATGGCTAGTTTTATTTACATACAGAGTCATTTATAGTATGTTGCATAATTAGGAATTGGACAGATACAAATGTTACGTAATGGATAAACACTGCCATTGAAGTAACACATCCTTAGGAATCACAGAAACATTTCTTTCACACTTGACTATTTCACAATTGACTTGGATTTCACTGCTATATTTCACTATGAACCACACACATTTTCTTTTAAGGCCATTTTGAATTGCACTAGCTATAATAATTTTTCACTGAATCACTTGTTGCACATTGCCTGTTGAGCACGGGACAATGTGTCGTCGTCAGTACGAATGTATCGGTTGTAGCAGTCGGACCTCCATCGTCCCAATGTTTTAATCATGTGATCCTCCACGTTACCGGATGCTGCGGATGTTGCTGCCCCAATTCTGAAGGAATGCCCATTGTACTTTTCATCCTTGTATCCTAGCGAGTGAAGTAATTGTTTAAGTTTACTGACGAAGGAGTTTCTCGTTAGTGGAGTTCCGCATTCTTCAATGAAAAGTGCAGGGGATTCTCTGCCATTAGTCCAGGTTTTGCGAATCTTGAGATATTCCACCATTGAGTTGACGGGGCAAACGACATTACCAGATTTGAAGATCCTGATACTAATTCCTTGACGAAAAGGATCTGTTTTTGAGCTCTTTAGCACTAAGGTAAAAGCATTCACTTTGTTTTCATGAGAATCCATCGTAATGTCTGTTAAAGATAACATGTTGTCCTGGTTACCATTCTGAATTGTTTATGTAAGGCATTTCACACCTGAATGTTTTATATATCATGTGTTATTCTACCCCAAAGAAATTGCATTTTTCAGCATACATAGTACATGTTTACTTCTACAAGGCCATCGGCCATGCAGACTCACAGGCCATCGGCCATGCAGACACACTAGGCCATCGGCCGCCCATACATGGCCATCGGCCAACCATACAAGGCCATCGGCCAACCACATACGGCCATCGGCCAACCACATGAGGCCATCGGCCACTCATTGATTTATATTTTACAATTTTCACTATGTATGCATTATTTGTACATATATGTTTGACATTGATGATGTGTGTAGCTGAGTAGTTCTCAAAAGGCAAATAAAGAAGTTAAACGGAATCAAATTTTGTTTTTATAAAGTGGCAATTTATTATTATTACCTGCTAATTTAAAGGTACAAGATTGCCACTTTTCCTAAATATTAAGAGTAAAATTAGAATTTGTGAAAGTGTAAGGATGTGTCAATCAAACCCGCCAAAAAATTTAAAGTTTTAATAACTTTTAAATGAAATAAGATTTTTAATTAGTTTTTGTGTGAAATGCTATTAAAATATACTTCGTAATATTATAAAGAAAAAATTAACTTCAAATCTGTGTCCAAGTACCTTTAACATGAGTATTGAATAGAAGGGCCATCTTTCAACTAATGTTTTTAAAAACTTAAACATATGTGTTATCGGGATAAGATCCAACAAATCTTGTCCTGGAATATTAAAACAAATTAAGTTTTGAGTCGGGACATTTTTAGTTCATCGGTCGGGAGAGTGCATCTTATTACATATCAAAACTAAGCTTATTGAACATAATTAATAGCTCCACCTGATTGATAATAACGAAAATCAAAAATAGAAAATGAGATAGTTTCAATATCCCAGGTCTCGAAGCTTGAAACTTAAAAAAGAAAATAATATATAGTGATTTTTTTTTTGGGGGGGGGGGGGGGGGGGCAGGTTAATTTTTAGTTGATCTGTAGGTAGCTGGAAGATGAAAACAAATCAATTTTTATTTTAAACTCAGATTTCTTGAATGGCATTATTAACGCTTACGATTACAGGTGATAGTCCTTTTTTCAGCTATCATTAATTCATTCTCAAAAGATGTCGCCATATCAATATTTATTTATCTTCTATAAGAATTAACATCGCAAGCGCCTGTGGAATATAAATAGATCATATTGTCTTTTCAGCCTGGTCTATTGTTGTTTCTTTTGTTTACATATTTTAAGCATGAAATCATTGTCGTTGTAATGCTCAAAAAAAAAAAAAATAAATACTGCTTGTATCTAGCTGTATTTCATTTTTACAAATTTTTGCAAATTCAATACAATTTCAAAGTGACTTTTTATCGGAAGATTTCAACATTTATATCAATGATTACTGTTTTTAAATTTATTTAATCTATTATTTCAATTTATTTTAACAAATCTTATTTTTTGAATGATAAATACATTTTCTAAAGACTAGATGTATATTCAAGATATCTCTCTCTCTCTCTCTCTCAATTGATCGATCAATAAAATATTTATATGTATGTAAGTATCGCCGGGGGAAATAAGTTAAAACTGTCCGAGGACTATGGATCATTAAAAAAACTTATGCTATGGCGCGCCAAATTTTACAACGCTAGCGAACTCCTAAACCTACGTCATAATTTAACGTCAATGTAAAGAAATATGACGTCACATTTAGACCAGTACCAATTTAAAAATAAAGGCCCATACTTGTGTCAAAATTTAGAAATATCTGTATTTAATTTAAACTGAGATAAATGATAAATAAACGAAAAAGTTAAACAGGTATTACAAAGCGACATTTTTGTCGGTTTGGCGTTGACACAGTAAACGACATTTTTGTCGCTTTTGCGTCGAAAGGGTTAAACTATTTAATTTAGGTTTGAAAGTCCTTATAAGATGTCTTTCTTTATCACGTCTTTCGATTGTGTTAGAGTTGTGCAGTTTATAAAATGGAAAGACAGTAAAAGTTCTATTTCCGCACACGTCTAAGTGTTCACTGACTTTGAGTTTGCGATATTGCGGTACGTTTATTTGTTGTTTGTGTACTCTGATCCTTTCCCGTAATGTACTTCCCGATATATAGTTCCCCGCAACCAAGTGCCAGGATCCGCATTGTGGTACTTGTCCATACATACGACAAGGACAAAGTTTCAACTTTAACGGGAAACAGTTTACTGTTAATAATATAATAATGTCAAACTAGAAATGTTATATACGTTATAACTTGTTCCGGTTGCGGTACACAATCGAAAGACGTGATAAAGAAAGACATTTTATAAGGACTTTCAAACCTAAATTAAATAGTTTAATGTAAAAGAATTGTTTCTTTACATGTAAATTATGTTACTGAGTCACATTTATTGCTTTGTTATTGTATGCTTTGTTAATGCATTGTTCCGTGAAAGTACGGGAAAAATATGACGTCAATCAAAGACTTGTTAACGTTAAGTTATTATGACGTCACCATAGACGTTACCATGAGTATTGTAAAACATCATGAAGAAGAAATGAAAGCGCTTATGTTTTATTCGTTCTCTGTGTTTTTATTTATTTAAAATAATTTTCATATTTATCACCGACCACTGTGATTTTTCTTGGATCTATCTATCTA
>NW_026918501.1:0-14331 GCF_032062105.1 Saccostrea cuccullata | reverse complement strand
ATTTATACAGTATCATAAATCTAGAATATTCTAGAAGTTGTGAGTCTATGATATTACTGGAAACTTATGGACATGTACAAAGTTCAAGAATGTTCTAGAAAAAAAATGACCGAACACGCTGACCACTCTGGAATGTTCAAGAAACTTAATGTTACTAATAATATACATGATGAAACAATACACACCTCACAACAATATTACATTTAAATGAATAACATAACTATATCTGATTTTACTTTCTGGTAATTCCCTTTTTTTCGTTTTGTCAAATTAATTCCTAAAGATTAAAAAACTGAGAGTTGCAGGATAGGATAGGTTAGGATTAAACTGAAATCACAGGATAGGATTGTGGATGCAGGATTCACGATAGGATAGGATAGAATTGTCAACTTATAGGATAGCAGCACTGTATCTACTCATGTAAATTGTATGTTAAAATCTGCCTGCATAGTCTTCAGCTAAGGTACACCAGTTCAGCGGATGGCTGCTGTAAATTGTATGATAAAATCTGCTTCCATAGAATAAGATGAAGATGCAGAAGTTCAGCTGATGGCTGCCCATGTAGATTGTATGTTAAAATATGCTTGCATAGATTTTGAGATTATCATTCAAAAATTACAGAAAGGTTTTAAGTTTAAATGATTCAATTGCAGCATATCTTTTGCTTCTAAGATTAAAAACAAATCCAAACGTATACATCTTTAGATGATAGCTGTAGAATTTTTTTCAATTCCTGGACTTTTGGTCTTGATATCATCCTTATAATTTCTTTAAAATTTCAATTATTGTCTTTTAGTTTTAGTTGAATTAGTTTCTTTTTGGAATGTGTAAATGGCATCATCCAAAGATGTTCATCCACATTTTATATGTAGGATAAAATTTTCATCACAGGAAAAGAAAGAGATTGTCTTTTTTAATATAATGCATTGGTACACAAAAATATCTTTCAATTTCTAACAGGTTTCATTTTTGATTATCTGGAATGCTAAGTGCTGTTCATTTTAATTTTTCTTTTACCAAATACACACTAGAAGAGTAGTTTATGTACATGATGTGTCAGAAAAACGTGTGGAAACCTGATGACTTCATTTCTGATTAAATCAAATTATGAGTTTCATCTTTGTAACATTGTAATTATTCCTAATTAGGGCACATACAAGATACTCTTAAAATTCTCTCTGTATACTGTTCAGCAAATATCAGAGTATCAGGGTTTAACAGTACATAAGGATTCCAAATGATTTTTGCGCGCTTTTTATGTATCCAAAAAAAAAAGACGGAAAAGAATGTTTGTTCACAGATGTTCCAAAGGAAAACAACGACAAAGAAATGATTTGTTGTTTACTTTATGTGATTCATGTAAAATGTATTCTAAAAGTGTTCCCTAACATTTATCTTTTGTATAAATACATTTTTTGTGGAGAATTACTCATAACTTTCAAAAAGTTATATGTCTTATTGTATAATATGGTTAACTTAAAATATTGTAGACTTTAAAGTTGTACACGACATGTTACACATCTAACATATGTAACCATTTCATTTCAGGGCATTCAGCATATATTTCGGTTTTGTCTTAAATTTGTTGCTTATGTAATCAAGAATTTGGAAATACTCAAATTAGGAAATGTATGAGAGAATAGGCAAAAAAATCAGGTTAAAAATGTTTACACTACAAAGGGGTTAATCTATACATTTGAGCTATAAGTACAATCAGTCTACATATTTAAGGTATTTGTGTATGAAATAAACTTGCATTTGAGCATTTTTAGACAATTGTAAACATTACTTTAACCATTTTAAAAGAATGATTAAATTCACTTTCAGCATGTTATTTCCTGTAAAATAAATGAGAGAACAAACAAATTCAATATAAAAATCATGTTTAGTCATGCAGTATATAGTTTACACTTGCCAAAAAGGAAATGGTATCTCTATTCAGGGTCAATCTAAAGGTCAAAAATGAATGAAAAAATATTTCATTTAATGTATCAAACTTGTAGCGTTTGTTGCAATAAAATCACTGTGTTTTTTCTGTTATCTTTCTATGTATGAATAGCACTAACCTGGGCAATCAGAATACGAGAAGTAAATAAACTAGGTCAAATGATTAAGTTACACACCGGAAAATTACATGAACAGAGAATTTTGAGTTTCCCTCAAATATGGCCGCCAAGAGATATAAATTATTTTTTGTAAAATAAAAATGTGAATTCATCTATTAGGATTGAGACTTGTACATCTTAAGAATGATGAGCATTATCATAATGACATTTAGAATGACATTTCATTGATTGAAGTATATGAACAATTCTTCATCTATACAGTCAAAATGGAGGAATTTTTTTCTTTATACTTATTAGGCATAAAATAGCATACTCTTCGCAAAAAAAAGAACCTTGCTTGCTTTGTTGAGTTGACATTCATTTATGCTTTGGTAGGTAGACTAATGGTTTCTGAATAGTATAATGAAAACTTTTTTTTTAATAGTCATCAGATTGTCCGGCTATTTTGATTAAAATAACTGCATGACATAAAAAAAATTGTTCATACAAAGGAATATTTGATTTTCCAGGATTCTTCTTTACTCAGAATAAATAGTGTCCAATTAATATATCCAACATATAATACAAGATAATCACCCAAGTTACAGAAAGGTAAATAAATGACATTATTAAGATTTTAATCAAAAGGATAAAGTGACGAGGACATCTGCTATATTTAATAGTTTAGAGAATTTTCATCAAACTTCAGGGATAGCTTAATTAAACAAGCTTAATAAATTTTTATTTTCAGGTCAAAGATCAGCACAAGTTTTGCTATATCATTGTTGTCCATGACTATCTTAACACTTCTATTGATTTTTTAGGTTAAAGGTCAATGTATTCCTGCTACAGTAAAACTTCATTATAAGGATCTCATAGTGATATTTTTGTATTTGTAAGGAATTAGTTATAAAATCTCCCACTGTTTCTATAATATCTCACTGAATGTGCTCCTTCATTTTAGAGAGTTTTACAAGCAAATCATATACTGACTTTCAATCCTTCAAAACACGATATGTATTAATGCCAACCAAGTATTAATGAATTATATCCAGCCATAGTCCGAGCTTGATTTGCGAAAATTAAACACAATACCCATATTGTGTGAAAAGGTCATTTATTCACAAAAAGTACATATCTCATACTATTGAATATCATATAATAGGCATTTACAAAAATACATCATATTATATGATTGAATAAATGACAAAGATTCGCAAAGGTGGGGATAAATATGTTGCCACTCATCACCTCTGAAAGAGGGGATCCCCCACCCGAGGACTCTGGCAGATATGACAAGTCAGAAACAGATATTTAAAAAAAATAATCTAGCTAAAAGGAAAATTATACACACATATTGATATGCAGAATAATATAAGGGCTAATACCTTGCTTAACAAATTAAAACATTTTCTTAATTAAACGTTACAGCTCCAAATGCATAAATGAAAATAAATCAGAGGCAACCCTTGAAAGATATCAATATAATTATTTAGATGCAATCTTCGATGCTATTGAAAAGGTACACATATCAATAATTATATGTAATTTAATGACGGCAGGCAAAGCTGTCCCAGGTTTCAAAGTTCAGGGTATCTACAAATGTTCAAAATTGCTGATACAAACCGATACCAAACAATTAAGAGTACATAAATGTCTAAAAATTCGCTGCTGTCAGGCAATGCTTGCCCAGTCTCACATAAAGTTAATAATGTTAGTGTAAGAAAGTAATTACTGGCAGGCAGTGCTAACCCAGCTTTAAAACAGAAACATATTAAGTACGTAATGTCAAAACTAGCAGGCAGTGCTGACCCAGTAAACAATTTGTGGTCACAGGTGGCAGGCAATACTGACCCATATACAAGGGAAATTAAAGATTGACTTAGCACTTCAAATGTTATGCATACGAATGTACTTTAGAAATGTATCTGATTTCCATCTTCCCATATTCTGAATGGCACTAAACGGAACTCCCCTTGCTGCGGCAGACGTGGCTGCTCCTATACGAAAACTATGACCTTTGTAAAATCTATTATCCAGACCTATAAATGAAACAGCTGATCCGAGAACTGAGTTAAAGAAAGAACGAGAAATAGGAGTTCCACATTTAAATTGAAACAAGGAACCTTTAGTGTGATTGAATGCCTTTACGTATTTGTAAAGTGCATAAACTGGGCAAGCCTGATTATTACACTGCCTTGGGATAAAAATAGTTTTAGGGTGTAGGTCACTATGTTTATAGTGAACAAGAATTATCGACATTCCCAATACTGATGCGTTATCCCATTCAAAAGATAGATTTTCAAATTGTAAAACGGCTGAGAACTCCGATGACGACTTGACCGTAATCTCACCCATTCTTAAAAATGCGTAAGAGGCTAACAAAAACATTGCAGTTATAAGCAGTTGATTATCACAATTTGACACGACATATGGAATTGATGAAATTAATCTTGTTAATATGTCTTTTGTTATTGGAAGTCTACAATCCGCTGAACCCCTTATATTGTGCGCACCTTTCAAAATCTTTTTTATTAAGAAGTTGTTAGTAGGGTCATTCAGACTGTTGGCTTTGTGTACAAAACTAATTGCAGACATGTGCGTTGCTATTGTGGATGGGCTATAACCCTTCAAAAACAAATAGGTTATATATTGAGTCAACATCTCATGGGAAGATGGAAATGCCTGACACTCTTGGAAATAAATGTTGCAAAACTGCACATAATTTTGAATAAATCTGTTATACGATGTAAATGTGGCGGATGACAGTGATGCCTTTAACAGGGATGTAACTAAACTATCAAGAAGTGATCTGGGATATTGGTTGGACAAGTTGCCAACCATGGTGCCAATTTGTGAGCTTTCTGAAAAAGAAAGCGAGAAAGGAGATCACAAATTATGTTATGTTTCCCCTTGATATGTTTAGCTCGGAAGAAGATGGGCGTACTTGTTTCTCAGCCGTTTTTTCGAAACGGCTTACGCCGGAAGCTGTTGAAGAAAAAAGTGATTCGGCTGAAACCGGCGAAATAATAAACATGGCTGACAACAACGAAATAATTTTATGTTTAATTCCTTTCCTGTTGGATCAGCTTGACGATGACGATGACGATGATTTTACTTTGCCTACAAAGGCCTTAATGCTTGATCACAGGTGAGGCATTCTTAATTAAAAATATTCCCTGGTTCGCATGCATTTTCCAATGTTTTTGAGTACTTACTAAAAATATAGTCAGAAAGTCAATTGTTCGTGTTATGTGATTTAAATAGGAGTCTGAACGGGGGGGGGACTTTTTCTTTACGTTGGTTTAGCCCCCCCCCCCCGTCAATTCGCCCCCCCATGTCAATTCGCCGCCCAATTTTGATTAATTTGCTTCCAACACCTTTGAGTTATCACTATTTATCTGTTTATGGATTGGAATCGTGATTTTCGTTCTTTATCTCTGCAGGGCACGAAGGACAAGAATGAAAACTCAACACTTCTTTGAAACAACTGTTCCGTTGTTTCTCCCAGATACATTTAGAAGATTTTTTAGAGTTTCTAGAGGTACCGCTGAGATTTTATACCAGCACCTTGGACAATGTCGAGAGCTTAGAAAAAGGGAGTTCAGGGGAGGCAGAGAGGAAAACCAGACGGAGAAGAAAATTTTGATGACATTACGGTACTTAGCATCCCAAGAAAATACTATGGAAATTAGTGACAGATTCGGTTTGACAGAATACACTTTTCTAAAGCATAAAAATCTGGTGATTAAATGTATAATCAACAACCTCTTGAGTAAATTCATAAAATGGCCAAGTGTAACAGAAATGGATATGATTGCTACCAACTTCAACGACATGGGTGTTCATGAGTTTCCTGGAATTATTGGAGCCATTGACGGATCTCATATCCAGATTGAACCCCCCTCAGAAAACCCCCAGTCATATTATAACAGGAAAAGATTTCACTCTATTATACTTCAAGGCAAATGCAAAGATGATATGCAGTTTATTCATACCAATATCGGTTGGCCTGGCCGAGTCCATGATGCCAAAGTATTGAAAAATTCCCATGTGTGGGAGTCAGGTTACCAAAAATGTGAATATGGCCGGTTTCACCTGCTTGGAGATGCAGCTTACCCTTTAAGAGTATGGCTTTTAACCCCTTACAGAGATACAGGACATCTTACTAGACAGCAGACATACTTTAACAAATGTCTCTCATCCTAAAGACAAATTATTGAACGGGCATTTGGACTGCTTAAAGGTCGCTTCCGAAGATTGAAATACATTCATAATAGAAAAATTAAGGATACTTGTGAAGTTATTCAGGCTACATGCATCCTTCACAATATCTGCATTTGCAGTGGAGAGGAAGTGGAAGAATTCCTTGACCGAGATAAAAATCAGGATGTAAATCCAATGCCGTTGGAAGAACAAGATGCACAAGGACCATTAAAAAGAATAATGATTACAAACAGACTCTCTAATTGAACTATTTTTCTGAAAGGTTAACTTGATTATACTGAATAATGTATAAAACACAATAAATACCTATGTTGAACAGTTTTATTTTAATTTAAAAAATAACATTAAAAAACAAGGGCTCTTAAAAAACATCATAAGCTCCAAATGAAACAGACTGCCCACAGTCACTTGGAAAAAAAAGAAGAAAAATAATTGCTATTTGGCACATGGGAAATAACAATGACTAACAATAATGCTGCTTTCCAACTTCGAAGAGATAAGAATAAAATTGTCATTACAGAGTAATTGTCCTAGCTTCATTCCTTTTTCACCATTTTTGACATCCCTTCATGATTTCCATTTTTTTCTTTGTGACGCTTTTCCGATTCTTTCTCTGCTCTCTCCAGTATATCCATCACAGTTGGCCTTTGTTCTAAAAAATAATTATTGTAATTATCAATTATGTAATTCATTACATTTACTCAATGAAATGTTATACACTTTGGAAATGAAAAATATACCATTAATCTAACATCCATTTTTGCAACCTGGATAAAATTTGAACTCGGTGAGTTTCTCTTTAACCACTACAAGGTGTCTAGGAGTAGTTTCGGGGAAAATGATCAAGTATGAAACTTTAGTGAAAGACCATTGATTTTTTAAGAAAGAACCAATCTGACGTTTCAACAGAAGATATGGCAGTCCTTCTCTGCAGTTACATTCAGCTATGCAGTGATGAACCCCCCCCCCCCCCCCAAGCCACTTGGATGCACTGGTCGTCTCAGGGAATATATGACTTTTATCTATCCAGAATTTTGAAAATAATTGTAGTCTTTTATGCTTTTGTATATGCAACTTGTCAACCTAATTATTTTTTTCAAAACCAGTTACAAATACAATTTCTTACCACATTTTTTCACTTTCTTTGCAACGGGTTGCAGCTTCTCATCACTTGTGTCACTGGAACTCTGGGCATCTGAATTGCCTTTGCCTTCATGAAAAAAAATCATTCAAGTTATTGGAAATAGATAGGATTTGTTGAAGAAAAAAACTAATGATACAGCATAGACCAAATCTATTTTTAAAATAAAAAATGAGAGATTTTTATAAAAAGGTTTTTATAGTTTTACCTACCAGATTCAGAGATATGTAGGGGCTTGCAGTCTGGAGTAGAGAACGTCTCTGCCATCTTATCTTCCAAGACGTCCTCTACTCCACCCTCCCCTGATGTACACCTCTTTTTCGAAAGTCTGGCATGTCTTTCTTTCAGTGATTTGATTTTAAGACGGCACTGCTCAGAAGAATAATCAAATCCAATGTCTTTCATTTTTCCTGCAATTTTGAGCCATTTATTTTTGACTGGTTGCTTGCTGACCTCTCTAAAAAAATCCAGTAAACAATTTTCCGCTTTTTCTGACCATCCAGATGGCATGGGTGAAGGTGAGGGGGTGCCAGATGCACTAGGCCCAGCAGTGTCTATTGATGTAATGTCTATAAAACCATTAAAATCAGATAAGTGAAATAAAAAATGCATTTGTACAAAAATTCAAATTATGATTTATATATATAAAATAACAAGGTTAAATTTTATGATTGAAGTTAAAATTATGTTTATGAAAATGCACAAGTTCATCATCATAACCATCATACCTGGAAGCTTATCACCCATTTCTGGTGAACCATGGACTTCAATTTGTGACTTTTCCAGAGCAGCCTGGGCAATAAGTGTTTGTGCTAGAGTTTTAGCATCAGGATCTAAACATTCATAAAATTTAAATAAATGACCATAATATAAAAATATTTTGAAGTTCAAAAGCTGTTTTTACTTTTAAATAAGGAGGCAGTCTTGTTTTTAAACAAAAAATCATTAAATATTTGACTGAACCAAACCTGTGGAATTATAGTGCTCCAAAAGCTCAGGAGACACCTGGACCGTGACTACTTTTCCATTTTGTAAAGTTACTTCGAAATCCTTGTACCTACAAAAAAGATAATTATTACAGATTATATTACATACTTTGTGTTATAGTCATGACTATAGCTCTGTTTACAGAATAAATATTTTCTGAGAAAGAAATGATTCTGATTAATTATGTTGATCTTTTCTCCCCCCCCCCCCAAAGATTTATTTTTATTTTATTTCAGTTATAGATCCACTTTGGCTTTCAAATTATTTAGAGACAGAGCATCAAATATATAATTTTCAATTCTGCTGCATCGTTTTACATCTCTAAAAATTGCATCGTAGATGAATTAATTTTTTTTTCTCGTAAAAATGTCTGTAAGACATTTCATGTTTCTTTGATTATAAATAAATTGTTTGCTTGTCACAACACAATCCAAAAACTTAGGAAAATATCCTGCAACTTATACGTACTGTTCATACGACGCCATCTTTTATTTTCAGCAGCCGATTGGAGCCGGTGTGAAAGAGGCGGCTGAATGCGGCGTACGCCGGAACTGCGCGCGCAACCTCTGCTCAGAAAAAAGTAATGCAACCGCTTCGCCGGGCTCACCGCCGGCTGAGAAACAAGTACGCCAGATGTTATATTTCAATGCGGCTAAAACTAAACCAATTTCATGACTATTTTGTTCTTTGATGAAGTTTTATTGATTATATCGACAACAGCGGCATTATCCGTAAAAAATAATATTCTATGGTTTTTTTAAGTAATGACCCCACAACTCTAAAGCTAACACTATAGGAAACAGTTCTTTGGCAGTAATATGCCAAGACTCCATGTCATTTGACCACTCGCCAGTGAACCATTTACAGCCAAAAACAGCTGCATAACCTCCATGCACGCCTGCAGCATCAGAATATAATATGATGAAACTCATTTATCAAATAAAAAACAGGATTTTCCGTTAAAATTATCAATAAAAGTAGACCAGGCATGCAATGACCTAGCTTCAGCATTAAGTGTAATGCGGTATGTCGGACAAGAATGTCCGGTTGTAATGTCGATCAGTCTACGTAGGAAAGCCTGCCTGGAATAACAACACTATAAGCAAAGTTTAATAACCCAATTAATGACTGGAGCTCTTATAAAGAAATGCTGCGATTTTTCTTAAAAGTATGCAAAATTACAAGATATTTTACCAATTTTTTTCGTCTTGTAAACGTGCGACCATTAACATGGAATCAATTTCTATTCCATAAATTGTAATTATTTTCGTTGGTAACTGAGTTTTTTCATTCTTAATTGGTACACCAATATCATTACATAATTCTAAAAATTGATCTAGCGAGTGTGCACAAACACTAGTATTTTGTTTACCGACGAAGAAGAAGTCATCCAGAAGATGTGATATGCCTACCACCCTAAATTTCTGTGATAAAACCCAATGGAGTGCTGATGAGAATTTCTCAAAAAGCTGACATGAAGATGAGCAACCCATAGGTAAACATGTGTCATAGTAATATTTACCTTCCCATACAAAGCCAAGTAAATGATAATCATCAGGGTGGTTAGGAAGCAAACGAAAAGCGTCCTCAATATCTGCTTTTGCCATAAGCGAATTAAACCCATGTGATTGAACTAAACCGATAACAGTCCCTATGTTTTCGTAAGAGACAGAACAGAACTCTCGTGGAATTGAATCATTAATAGACGCTCCTTTAGGAAAGGACAAATCATGAATGACACGATATTTTCCTACTTCTTTTTTAAGAACCAAACCTAAAGATGAACAAAAATAATTTGGAAAGAGGGGTTGATCATAAGGACCTCTATATCGACCTAATTTTATTTCCTTATTTATTTTTTCCCAGACAATTTCGGGGTTCTCAATAGCACTTTTATGATTTCTACATTTCAAAACTGACAGTATGGAAGGTCCAGCACTAATACGAAAATCAACGGAAAAACCCGAGAGTAAAAAATATATGTCAAATTTATTGTAGCCATTAAGATGATACGCTAGCCTATCACACTTCACTGGTGTTTTGAGATTTTGGGGAAATTTGGGATTTCTTTGCAGATGTACATGTGTCTGATGCATGCTTTTTGCCACAGTGTACACACGTGTTTGAGTTTACACTCTTTGAAACCACACTGCCCTGTAGCGCAGAATATCCAGCAGAAACCTTTAGGGTTTTCTGTTCTCTGCTGGATCCTGCCATGAAAGGGGTTTTTGCCACGCTTTGAATTAGAGAAGAGGTTGTAAAGGCCAGATTTGTTCTGGCTTGTTGCCACCCGCCACAACTCATCATGCATAACTGACCACTCGAGTTTGTGGACTTTACGAAGTTTTCTAAACTCTTTGTCATAAAACCTTGCCTCCTGGAAACCATAGTCTAATGCCAATGTTCTGATGTTGTTTCCATACTTTATCAGGTCTAAAGCGAGCGATGGGTATTTTGTAATGTATAGGGACATGTAAATATCAAACGCATTGTTCCATTGAAGGACATTGAACAGTGTCTTTATCGGAGTTGAAAGGCAGTTTGTTAGAAGTTTGACACCTGACGAAATATCATGTACTTCGTCAGGTCGCTTGACGTGTGGTAACAAGGCGGCAAAGTCTACATATACATCATCGAAAAATCATCACAAATTATTTTTCAAACTAAATGAGCTCACAAAAGGAAAAGGTTTCTGGAAATTAAACAATTCTCTGTTAACAGATAAAGACTATGTGGAATTAATTAAGCAAAAGATAACTGAGGTCAAAAGCCAGTATGCATGTCCAGTTTATAACATGGAAAACTTAGGTACTGTGAATGATGAAAATTTACAATTTACAATATGTGATAAATTATTTCTGGATACTCTGCTAATGGAAATAAGGGGGAAAACAATATCATATTCTTCTTTCAAGAAAAAGAAAATAAAAGAGCGTGAAGCTCAGTTAGAAAAAGAGATATTAGACCTGGAACAGAACATGGCAGAAAATACTGTAGATGATCTATCAAACAAACAAAAAGAAATTAAAATAATTAGAATAAATAAAATGAAAGGCCAGTGTATTAGATCTCGAGTTAAATGGATTGAGGAAGGGGAAAAAGCGACAAAATATTTTGCAAGTTTAGAGTCTAGAAATTATATCAGCAAACAAATTCCTAAAATTATTAAAGAAGATGGGTGTACGATATCCAATCAAGAGGACATTTTAAATGAAACAAAGATATTTTATGAAAATTTATACAAAAAAAAGAGAAAATGTAAAAACAGATGATAGCATTCACAATAGACTAAAAGATTATGATATACCAACACTAAGTGAGAGGGAATCAGCAAGTTTAGAGGGACCAATAACTAAAGATGAAGTTTTATATTTTTTGAAAAACATGAAAAATGATAAAAGTCCAGGACCAGATGGATTTACGTGTGAGTTTTTAGCTCACCTCAACGAAGTTGGGGGGAGCTTATGTGATACCCTCGGCGTCGGCGTCGGTGTCGGCGTCGGCGTCCCGGGTTAAGGTTAAGTTTTTTGGAGCAGTTTTCTTTTGAAGTACTTCTATGTCCTATATTGATTAGACATGCATGGAAGATGTTGCTAGTGTGTTTCATTGTACCAGTCAAAGTTTCAGATGCTGCAATTTCAGCAAAGGAATGGCCAGGTTAATGTTTTTGGTGCAGGTTAACATTTTTGGTGCAGTTTTTGGTGTAGGTCTCATTTCCGAGTAACTATAAGCCCTATGTTGACCAAACTTACATGGATGATACATCTTAGGATGCATACTACCAGCCTTGCTTCGGATGCTGAATCTGACCTACATTTTCTGGTTGAGTGAACAGATTAAAGTTTTTGGTGATGGTTTCATTTTGAAGATACTTTGAGCCCTAAAATGACCAAACTTGCATGGATGGTACATCTTAGGATGTATTCTACTAAACTTGCTTCGGATGCTGAATCTGACCTACATTTTCCGGTTGAGTGAACAGGTTAAAGTTTTTGGTGCAGGTTTCATTTCCAAGTTACTTTGAGACATATAATGACCAAACTTACATGGATGGTACATCTTAGGATGCATACTACCAGCCTTGCTTCGGATGCTGAATCTGACCTACATTTTCCGGTTGAGTGAACAGGTTAAATTTTCTGGATTAGTGGAAAGCTTAATTTTTTTTTTACAGGTTTCATTTGCAAGTAACTTTAAGCCCTATGTTTACCAAACTTGCATGGATGATACATCTTAGGATGCACACGAATGGACTTGCTTCAGATGCTGAATTCGACATACATTTTCCAGAAAATAGACCTCGTAAAAGTTATGGGTACAAGTCTATCACCAAGAAACTATAAGGCTTATATAAACCAGTTGCACAAATGATGCATCAAGGAATGAAAACTCTCAATCTTGCTTCAGATGCTGGATTTTAATTACATTTTCATGATGAAGAACTAGTTTTTAGTTTTTATATAGGTCTATTCCAAAGTATCAAATTTGCATAAATTTTGCATTTTTGGATGTACACTTTTTGTTGGTTAATTGTGTGACTTAATTTGCCTTACTTAAAGACAACACACGTTGAGGTGAGCTCTGTAATCTCTGATTACCTATGTTTTTAAGTTCTTTTGGAAAGATATTGGTATATTTGTGACAAGGGCAATAAATAATGCAAATGAATCAATGCAATTTTCAGATGTAAATAGACTAGGAATAATTACTTGTATACCAAAAGCAGGAAAACCAAAAGAATTTTTAAAAAATTGGCGCCCCATTAGCCTTTTAAATGTTATTTATAAATTAGCATCTGGGTGTATAGCCGAAAGAATAAAAAAAGTTTTAAATAAATTAATACATACCGATCAAACTGGATTTTTAAAAGGAAGATATATTGGAGAAAATATTAGATTGATTTATGACATAATGGATTATACAGAATGCAATCAAATACCAGGACTCTTAATGCTTATAGACTTTGAAAAGGCTTTTGATACTATCTCCTGGAATTTTATATATGAAACACTTGATTTTTTCAATTTTGGGACATCAATTAAAAGCTGGATAAAGACTTTTTACAGCAATATTAAGTCCTGTGTCATACAGAATGGGTTTATTTCTAATTATATATATCCAGAAAGGGGATGTAGACAGGGGGATCCTATATCTCCATACCTCTTTCTATTGTGTGCTGAAATTTTGGGCATTTTAATTCGCAAAAATGAAGATATAAAAGGTATAACAATAGATGGAGAAGGGTATAAGATTTCTCAGTATGCAGACGACACATCACTTATTTCTGATGGATCGCCTGAATCTATGGATGGAATTCTCAGAGAATTAGACTATTTTGCAAACTTATCAGGGCTCAAAATAAATATTCAAAAAACGAAAATGATATGGATTGGTAGTAAAAAATTTTCAAAAGATGTATATCATCATTCTAGGTGGAAGTTAGACTAGAATAGCACAACTTTTGATCTTTTAGGGATTAATTTTTCTGTAAATTTAAAAGACATGATTAATCTTAATTATACATCAAAGTTAAGTGAAATTAAAAAGGTATTGAATCAGTGGAAACTAAGAAAATTAACCCCCATTGGTAGGTAAACTGTAATTAAGACATTGATTATCCCTTAACTAAATCACTTGATTCTTACTTTACCTAATCCACCATTAGAAATTATAAAAGCATTTGAGGATGAAATTTACTTTTTTCTTTGGGGGAGTAAAGTCCATAAAATAAAAAAAAATTACTTTAATTCAAGACTACAGGGATGGTGGCCTTAGAATGGTTGACTATTCAGAGTTTATAATAGCATTAAAATCAAGTTGGATAAGAAGATTAATTCACTCTGATTCTAAGTGGGTAAAATTGTTTCAATCACAAATAAACACAAATATTAAAAATCTTTGGTTAATGGGTACAGACTTTACTGCTAAATT
>NW_026918500.1:0-14466 GCF_032062105.1 Saccostrea cuccullata | reverse complement strand
AATGTGTTGATGTCCTGCATTGGGTCATTCAATGAACATAATCAAAATCATAGAGTATTATACCTCCATAAATCCTTAAAAGTATTATCCTTTCAATTTTCTTTTAAGAAATAATATTTAACAAATTACTGTAAGATACTAGTATTTTAAAATCTGCATCTTGTCCCCTTGAAATTAATTACCATATAATCCCTATTACATGTAACCACCCCTGCCCCTATAAGCGCCCCCTAGGTCTTTTTCAATTATCAGGAAATAAGGACCCCTGTAAAGGGATTAAATTCATTTAGAATCATATCAAAAGTCTGCCACTGCCAAATTTGATTTTTTGATTAAAATTTGACATTAAATATTAAAAAGAGAATACCAAAATAACTGCCCCCTTATCGCAATTTTCTAAGCGCCTGGGGCCGTTAATAGGGATTATACGGTATAAAAAAAAAAAAGAAAAATTAAGAAAGAAAAAAGAAAACTAAATTGAGCTCTTCTTTTTTACCTCTTCATAATAAATGCAGTCTGCTAGCAAAATATAATGGTAATAGTCTGCGATTGTGTCCTGACCCCAGGTCAAAGGTTGTGCTCTGGCTGAACCTTTTATTGCTGATTTGTTTTTCTCAATGTTCATTTCAATCAAAGGCACAAATTCTGGTAAATCTGTAATTGTGACCTCAGCTCTGGCGAGGATAAAAAGAGACAAAAATTAACAAGGAAGATAAGGAAATACTTAAGTTTTACGTGCTTTATAGTTTTACTGTCAGTGCCAAAAGATTAATACATTGTTAAATCAGGGACCTTCATACTAGTTCCCTGGTTCAATGATTCTCAGGAACGGTACTACAACCATTGACAATTCCAACAAACTTTTTAATAGCTGCAGTTATGTAGTTCTCTGGTTTAAAAAATTGGGATGGACAACCATAAGCTACAGTGCCACCCACTGAAAAAGTGTATATTTATTGTGCACCAACACAATTTATGTGCTGTTTTCTTGATATATTTCTCCCTAAAATATTTATGCTCCCATCTCAAAATTTTACATACTGTGTGTTTCTACCACATTCTTTTACTACTTCACAACAAAACATTTTCCAGAACCGTTGTTTAAAGCACTAATGGGCCTGAAATTGAGACCGTGGCATGGGAAATGTTGCCTATTTATACTGCCATATTAGGTGGCAATACAGTTTGGTCCAATGTGCTTTGTGCATGACTTGTACATGCAGTTTTATTGTGGATGTAGTAAAAGTGTATGTTATTGGAACAAGCAGTTAGTTATATTTTGAAATATGCAGTGAAAAAAATATACACTTTTTCAATGGGTGATACTGCTCTTACTGGTTGTCCATCCATTTTTTATGACCAGAGAACTACAGATCTGCAGCTAAGTTTTAACTGAACATTACTGTTGTAGGATTTTATGCTGAATGAGTGTTACTGAAATTATGATAAGACATGTATACATCCAGATGTATAACTGTACTAGCTTAACTGCTTTGTCACACAAACCCTCTTATAGTGTACGTTGCAAACCTATAAGAACTTGGGCATGCACCCCCCATCCCCCACCTCTAATTTTTTAAACCAATATTTATACAATAATAAACAAAGCAACTCTTTAATTAAGCCTCCTCGTCTGACAACCTTTTCCTGTCTTCTAATTTGCTTTCTTTAACCTCCAAATTGAAATAAATGTTACTCCATCCCTTTTGGAATCCGAGATTCCTCTGACTCAAACACTTGCTCTTTATCAGGTCCAGTCCAAAGACTATTTCTACCTACGTAGGTATTAATAGCTACCTAGGTATTTAAAGCTACCAAAAGTAGCTATTTTTACCTACTTTATATAATTTCTGCATTTTGCGACCAAAAGACCAAACGGCGCAACATGGTGAATACCGTATTTTTTGATACGGTCACACTAATGATGAATACGACAAAATTTTGGCCAAAAAATGATTACTTCCAGAATCGGCAATTTTACATTTGTTTCTATGCAAAATTGATAATATACGAAGTTTTCATTTTTTGGCCAAATTTGTGTCATAATCATCAACTGTATGAGGTTTGTGCTCACCATGTTGCGCCGTTCCTGCATTTGGCCACAAAATGCAAGTAAAGCAGAAAGTAGGTAAAAATAGCTACTTTGGGTAGCTTTAAATACCTAGGTAGCTATTAATATCTACGTAGGTAGAAATAGTCTTTGGACTGGACCTGTTTATTGACCTAGAAGACACATGTCACAATATAAGAAGCAGGGGTTAGAGTAAGGGGAATCTCAGATTACCCCCCTTTGAAATTCTTCCTAGACTATGGGTCTTGATCGTACAGTTTAATGAAATGTTTTGATTACAACATATGCATGGAATGTTACAAAGAAAATGTTTTAGATGTCTAGTTTAGTGGTATACCCTAAATGAGCAGCAATGAGTCCCACACAACCCGTCCCTGCTCCAAGTTCTAAGATTTTCTTGCCCTGTAACAGTTCACCATTCTTGAAATCGGGAGTTTCCATGTATTTCGACAAAACTAGTGCTGCATCCCATACAACACAACCAACGTCACCAACTTCAAGTTGGTGGATACAAAGGACTTCATCTGTATTCGTCTCTATTTCACGAACAAATGTGTTCTGCAAGGGGGCTGCCATGACAGTTAAATTTCCGAGCCCGAGGGTAAAAAAAAAAGGAGAACACATTCTAAACCATCTCTTTCAGAGTACATGAAATAAAATGACATTGTTAATGCTTTTTTCTAAATAGGGTTCTTACAATATATATTTATGGCGAAGGCAAGAACAAAAAATATTCTAACGAGATTTCGGGATCGATGATCAAAAATCTCGAAACGCGGTAAACATGAACAAGAATTTGAAGCAATGTCAAAAAATTTCTGTTGAGGTTCTTGATTTTTTCTCTCCAGATGTTTATAAGTATAGGTTTTGCCTTCTTTTTATCAAAATATTTTGTTTTTCGGTATCCCTCCTTTTCATGCCAGAGGACGAATTAGTGGTATAGTTAAAAAGTGAAATCTTAACAAATTATGTATCATTTGATTTATTCATCCACGTTAACAGTGATTAAATTAATTATTATAATTTTTTTCAGTCCCTGAAATATATCAATATTAAATGGAAAAAATTATAAAAATTACAATCATATTAAATTTCATAAATGTTATGTTTATTTCAGTTAATTTTTCCCGTTGAACGTGTCCGGATTCTGAACTTCAAAAATCATATATTTTCAATATATCTGATTTTCAGTTAAATGTTTTAGATTTTTTTTTCAAAGATCCAAATGAAATAATTGTAAATATGTTGCCGAAATTATTCAAGATCCGGGCTGTAATAAAAAAGAAATATAGTCATTAAAAAACACAATATTTTGAACTCTTTCAGCGAAGGCCAATCTTAGAATAAAAACTATCATCAATTTCATGTAATATTTGTTTATATCTATATAAAAACAGTTTTCAATGATTTGTTTTCATTTTAGTCACACTCCGGTAAACATGAACAAGAATTTGAACCAATGTCAAAAAGTTTCTGTTGAGGTTCTCGATTTTTTCTCTCCAGATGTGAACAGAAAAAGTCTTTTTATCAGTGGTATCCCTCACATGCCAGAGGACGAATTAGTGGTAGAGTTAAAAAAAATCTGAACAATTTATTTATCATTTGATTTGTTCATTATATTATACATGTTACAGTCCAGTCCAATACGAAAAATCGTAATATTACTAAAATTCGTAATATAAGCATCTTCTAAATCTTCTAAGAGTTACTTCCCTTTTCTCTGATACAACCTGCTTGTTATGTTTCATGAGAGATAATACGTCTCAGGTTTCATCAAATCATCGTGGATATGCATGCATTTTCTTTGTTTTGATGCATTTGAACCAATTACATGCAGAGTCAGAGCCTAGTGAAAGTTGTAAAGTAATTCACCTCTTTGTTGGAGATATCAGTTATTAGGGTAAACTACCAAAAATATAGGGAATTCAATTTGTCACTATGACAAGTTCTAGGATACATTGAAGTTTTATGGAAAATTGTTCCTATAAAATCATATAAGAATAATAATACAAAATGTTCACTCACCCATTACTATTGTTACTTTCTTCTTGCATTTTCATACTTTTCGATAGATGTCACTGACCAAAATGACCACGTGATACTAGTAACATTGGGGCAAAATGTATTTCTGATTACTTTTTTCTTTCAATGCTTAATTTTGTTAATGAAAATGGTGTAATATATCTTACAACATGCTATATTATGTCTTATTATTATATTCAAAAAATTGTAATATAAGAATAATATTACGATATTCTGTAATATTACGATTTTTCGTATTGGACTGGACTGTGTTATACATGTACTTTTAAAAATTATTATGATAATCAGATAATATATCAATATTATGAACATATTTATATTTTATACATGCATTTATCATATTAGATATAAATGTTATGTTTATTTCAATTAATTTTGAAGATTCTGAACTTCAAAAATAATCCACTGAGATATCAGATACATGTATGTGTAACGGGAAAGGAATTGTAGCGGTACCAGTTCGAAAACTCCGGTCATATACCAACTGAGCTATCTGGCCACCGGCGATCGAACCCGGCTGCCACATTTAATCTTTGGCGCTATATCCGTAATTCAGTTATATCCGTATAACGTCAATTCAAGGGCATAACCATTATAGCGAATTCGCAATATACATGTTTTCTCTACCAACTGGCTATTACCACCAAATATGTTACATATGTAAATATTACAAAACATATCTTCTCTTGTTAACTCTTAAGGTTTTATTATGAATTCATTGATATTTCATATACAAATGTTATAAAGGAAATGTAATTATTTTGTTTGTAGGAACACCTTTACTCCACATTTTCAAATTTCTTACACAGATATTCTTACAGCCAGAAAGTTCGTTCATAAAAGATCTAAATTTCATTATATTTAACCTAGCCATGTCAGCCAAGCGAGCAAAAGATGATCTTAATGGGAAGATAACTTTCCACAACACTGAATGCAAGGTAAATGAATAACCACTGAAAATTGCGTTATAACCATAAATTTTTACAAAAAAATGTTAACAATTTTGCTCCTTGGGCTTTGGTATCATTATCAAAAATTTGCTATATCCAACAAATGAATACAATCTTTATTGCCTTGGCTTTTAAAGAATAAAGTAGGATATTCAGTTTTACTGTATTTTGTCATGCATGCAATGTATATCTTAATAAATTCTATTTAAATGTGACCCATTATCATGTTGTTGCTAAAAATTAAAGAAAAAAGAGCTATATGGTAACAAAAAGTATAGTGTGAAATAAATTATTATCAATTTTATTTAAACAGATAGCATTTGCAAAGAGGAAGAAAGAGGTCTGTGAGAAAAAGCCTCTTCACTTCAGTAAATGTCAGGAAGTAGCCAATCATTTCCTGGGCTTCAATGGCTGGTCAGTGTCACACAAATATGTAAGTTACAGTTAATTTTATTTTATTTATCATTTTAATTATGTAAATGGCGCACTAAAAAATTAGTATATATGGCTATAAGATGTTGTGGTCTATATATTTTAGGACCGTTTTCAGAGCACCGATTGTATTCATGACGTATCTAAAATGTCTCGTTCAATACTTTGTAATATACACCAGCAGAGCGTCTGATTATCACTAAAATCGGAATTGTACATGGAATATTTCCTTCGTTTAGATTATGTACTAGAATTTTTTTTTACAGCTCTGTTCAATTATATTTATTAAAATTATATGTAATGATTTAAATAATAAACACTTGAAAGTAATACTCCACTATGTAATATGTTCTATATTTCTTAAAACTTTGATTATTTATTTCGAAACAAAACAAGTACAAGTTACTCATTGTGTATCCAGACACTTGCCCGAAATGCCTCCAAAGGCCAACTGACCCAAAACAACGAAGCTTTCGTTTGTTTAAAACGACGGAAACTTTTTCAAATGTGCAGAGGTCTCTGATGAACAGTCCAGACATTGACTCCTGATGTCCATGGCAACGATGTCTATTTTATATTTGTGTCTTAAAATGTTTTCCAAACAAATAAAAAGTTTCTTATTTAAGTTTTTTGCTCCGAGTTCTTAATCTGCAACTGCCCCAGGTCTATTCAGTAGAGAAATGTGCATGTAAGTTTGCATCCTTTTTAGTTTAGCTCTTCAACAACTTTTCAATAAAATTTAACTTAGGTGTTCTGTTTATCAATTTTTTTAATACTCTATTGTATGAACTCAAGTCTAAAACAATTCTCCAATATGACATTTTTCAGTACTGAGATGAAATTTAAAGAAAAAAACTTTCTTTTATAATTATAATATTATTCATTTTATTTTAAAAAACTGAAATTGGTTGTGTCAGAAATGGCATTTAAAAACCCTCAGAGACCCATCAAATTTACTTGAAATTGATCACAAAATAGCATGAAATATCAATTTTTCCCATGGACTCCACGGGGCATTGCCCCTGGACCCCAATGGGGGCATGGGAGGAGGATTTAATGTTGATGGGCCATTGGCCCATCAACATTAAAATCCAGAGTGATCCCTGTAGCTTTATTTAATGCTGTTTATATGCTATACTCTGTATATGTAGAGTAAACCGTCTCGATCATTATTTGTAATATACATATTGTAAAATTCAGACATATGCCTCTCTGATTGATAATACAGCTCTGATTTCATAGTTACAGCTAGTCTCTAAATACCTCTTCTGCTATTCAGGATGGTTTCTTATGTAAGATCACGAAGTGAGAATTGTTTTAAATATGACGATTGTTGTACAAGGAAGTAAAGAGTTAATTTTATATTTGTGTCTTAGTTAAAAGCATTGTCAATAACCCACAAGAAGAAAATCACCCAATTTTCAATATTTTATTTGCTTTTCTAGACAGACAGTGAAACCAATCCAACAGAAGACCACACATACAAAGTAAGAGAGGTGGCTGTTGTCAGACTTAATCTTAAGACTGATGGACTCCATGCCGAGGGACTGGGGGCATGGGAGGAGCTTTATAGTATCAGAGGTACTTATATGTTTAGGCTGGGTAGTAAGGATTCATGTGCATGTAGAGGCATAAGAGTACAATGTATCATTGTTGACATTGTAATGTAATGATGTCATGGAAGTTAGCAATTCTTCAATATGTAAAAGAAAAGGAGAAAATGTTATTGCTAATGGAATCAAACCTAGGAGCCTTGCTTAACATGTTGCTGCCAAAAGAGCTTATGATAAATACACCAAAAAAAAATAATCTATTTACCTGCATTCTGGTATATACAGTATGCCCTATCTTTAATTCAACGTTATGAAAATATTTGCAAAAATAATTATCATGAAATGATTTTGTATACATGTTATGTTGTATCCTAATTATCTATACATGGTCAATGGAATTTCACTTTCATATTTTGCATTTCTGCTTTGTAGATCCTGTAAGCAGAGGAAAAGCAATTTGCAAGTGCAAGAAATTGGCATACCAGCGAGCTGTAGAGAATGCCTTTTCCAAAGTCATCATTCTAGTGTTATCTAATGGAAAGATTGCAGTAGAAGTGGACACTACACAGCCAGAGTTATTGTTGACAGAAAAGGCACTGGATGATGAAAATGTTTTAAAGGTATTCTTTTTAACAAACTTGGCATAAATTGACTTTACATTTGTTCTGCAAGTGAACTGCCAGAATGACCTTGATTAAGGTTATGACTCTTAGGTCAGAGTAATCATTAGTTGTGCCATGTATGTTTCAATTTCTTAGAAGGTTACCTGAAATGACCAAGACAGGAAATATATATCTTATAGAAAATTAAACTTAAACTTGAATACATAACCTTAAAGGTAATTAAATAATCTGTTCACAAAATATAAATTTTTGTTTTGAAGTATGAACCTTTAATGTTAATCAAAGAGAGCTCTTAAAACATTTGTAGGCTGTATGCCTGCTGCCAATCCGTTAATGTAAAATTTTATAATACAAAAAAGTTTGAAAAAGATATTTTTAGCAAATAGATCACAGTCAAGTCACAAGGTCATTGACCTTGATGTCATTTGAAAAAAATTAATTAGTGGAGTAGGCATACCAAATATGGAGTCTCTATCTCTCATAGTTCAAAAGTTATAGCGAAGGTTTGAAAAAAGCTATTTTTAGCATATAGGTCACAGTCAAGGTCACAAGGTCATTGACCTTGATGTCATTTGAAAGAGCTTAATTAGTGGAGTAATGATACCAAATATGAAGTCTATATCTCTCATAGTTCAAAAGTTATGGCAAAGGTTAAAGTTGACAATAGACAGACAAACAAACAGACAGGACAAAAACAATATGCGTCCCTGATCTATGGATCTGGGCATATAATACCTTCAAATCAAATCAATGTTTATCAAAGCTTGTCCACCAGTGACCTTGAAAATGTCCATGAGACCTTGATCCTGCCAAGGTCAAGATAACCCTTACATCATAAGCAATGTTTTTTTAAGTTTGAGCACAATATAATGATGAAGGTATTTCCACGATACTAGATTTATGCAATTCTAAAAGTTTTTACATGGGGGATTAATATTCTTGTCACATATTTAGCATAAAGTACACATTTTTTGATATACAATTATGAGTTAACTTCCAAGAGATTTGCTTTTCAGAGATTTAGTCTTATGGATATTTGTTAAATACATGTACATTGTATACTAAGTAAATAAAGTATTTCTTATTCATTATGAGCAGATTAATGAAGTTGATGCTGACACTGTAATGTTTGAAGATGATGATATCACCCTCAGTGAAGTCCCAGAGGAGGATATTGATGCTGCAAATCTCCATATACTGCACGAGCTAGAGGAAGTTTGATTTTACCAATATCTAAACATACTGAGTTAGAGGAAGTCTGATGCTGCAAATCTTCGCATACTGTGTGAGTCAGAGAAAGTCTGATGATACCAATATCTCCACATACTGCTATCAATATCTCCACATACTGTATGAGTTAGCTAAAGCCTGAAGCTACCAATCTCCCAATTTAATACATGTATTGCTAATTTGGAGAAATCTTGGTGAAAAAAATATTGCTGAAACCTACGAAGTAGAGGAATATTAATGTTATCAGATTCCTCATAATTCAGACAGGAAATCTGATGCTGCCATTCTCAACATGAACCTTATATATAGGACTTAAATACTTTCATACTCCATGTTCTTAAATTAGAGGACTATATTGGCCATCGCCAAATAGTGCCATGAACGGCTGATTAATGAATTGAACTTAAAAGCTTACCTCCAAATGCCGCGTAAGGTAAAAGAAGTTTAATATTTTTAGTACTTGTGCAGTGCACTACTCATATATTACTGGAAGTCTTACACTTTTGAGCTTTATTTAGTGTATGATCTAATGTCTGTATATTTTTAATGCATAAAATAAATATAATAATTGTTGAATTCAAACTAATCAGAAGAAATGAAAAATGCTACTAGGATATTTTCCTAGTGTATCTAGTTGTTTGGTTTTGGTTAAAAGTGTCTGTCATTCTTTTCATGACATGTTTTACAGATTATAATTCATGCACTAATTTTTATGCAGCAAATTTAAATTCTTTTCTTCTGTTTGAATAAGAAGAAATGTAATGTATATTGGTACAACAGGATTTGGTTGAAAAAATCAAGCCTGATGGTGTGTATGATATTTTGTTATTTACTGCCAAAACGTTCTTACCTTCCAAATGCCTGCACATTTGATAAACTAGGTTTAAAATAAGTTTACATATTTTAACGTACTTCGTTAAGTATAGTGCACTAAAACTATATTTAACGTATATTACTAAGTGTATCTGTCTGTAATAAGCATTAACAATAGATTTTGTTGATAAACATAGATTCACGTTTGTAAACTATAGTCTACAATCGTAAACTATAGTTAAGAGTAGTTAATCATAGTTTCACAAATCGTGAAACTATAATTATCAGATTGTTAACTATCATAATAGTTAACGGTTTGTATATTTTAAATGCATAAAATAAATCGCATGATTGTTTTCAGTGTTAAGTATAGTTTACAAATTAATATGGTTTACAGTAAAATATAATGTAAAATTTACAGTCGGTAAACTATAGGATATTTTATCAACTGTGAAACTATGTTTAGCTCATTTTTGTGAATTTGGTGTGCCATAGATATCACCTATTCAAAAAGATGTTATCACTTATTCAAATAGGTGATATCACGTGTTTGAATTGATGATATTACAGAAATGAATTTTCATGCATTAAATCTTTTTCTGCATTGCTTTTAATTGGTGACTTTTGAATTTCTTACCAAATTGATTCTTTAACATCATTTTGATACATGAAAGATATGAAATAAATTTAAAAATATGGGTTCTTGAGGTTGCTTAAAATTTAATGCAAAACTGTAATCCATTATCTCCTAAACTGAAAGTACTATAGGCTTATTATATATCAAGAAGGGAGGGCATATTGCTTTGCTGCTGTCTGTCGGGGTTGGTGTGTCACTCCATTTAGTTTCCCCATTTTCTTCACAACCGTTGCAGATTGACCTTTTGGTATACAGGTATATCAGAAAATGTTTACTGTTTTGGGTAAAGGACAGGTTATGCCCCCCCACATTTCAGCAAAGGATATCGTAGTGTTATCACCTTGAAAATTAACCCCAAAAAGTTTGAAATGAAAGGTCTTGAAAAAAGTTAGCCATTACCCCCACTACTTGACCTTGGCCTACTTGACTTCTATTAATGATATCTGTGAAAGATTATTGATATGTTTCAGTCAAATGAACGTCAATTGTATGTAGGAAATAAAATTTTGCAGGCTTTTTTGTGGAAAATACTCGGCCCCCTATATTTATATATTAGGTGTAATATATGTATTAAACAATAGAAAAGTAGAGAACCATGAATTAGAGATAGAAGCAACATTATTGCATTCAGAACAATTTTTCCTCATTCCGTAAAGTACCATCCTTCATGTAACATTACATCATTAAAGTTCTAACTTTTATCTACATTTGTCAGAGACCGCATTAGAAAGATGCATCACGAAGTGGGTTGAGTAAATGAAATTTATAAATTGTTGGATACATAAGCATTTGATGGAAAAAGTAGGGAGAAAGGGTAGCGTTTTACGTTAAAAACAATATGTATTTAAGTTTTTCATACTTAGCTTTTCAAACAGTTTTTATCTAGTTGCAGTATAATTTAATGCATGAAGAAAGAAATCAGAGAAGCTAAACAAATTTTATTTATGCTTGCTAAATTGTCGACGATAAGGTCGCATTATAACTCAAAAGAAAATGGAATAAAATTTAAAAGAAACAGATGTTCTAACCGAATGACTGTCAGAAAGTTTAAATGTCGACCCCTGAGATATATGAAAGATCGTTTTGCAGAAAATCATTAAGCGATCATACAATGAAAAGAAAGGAAATCACCATTCTGTTAGTTTACATGCCTGAGTTTCTTTCAATATTACAGTGTACAATGTTTTCTCGATGTACAAACTTGGTTGTCAATTTGAATGACAAGGAGGGGTTACAATAAGGGTATTTAAAAATCAGTCAAACCCTTTTGTAATTTGGAAAAAAGAGAAATCTGAATATTTGCATTCATCTTTCATCATAGATAAAAATTCAGACTTTTTAAAATTGTACTGCCATGCCAAAAAATAGAAAATGGCTGGGAAATTACTAAAACAATTCGTGCATTTTTAAAGACAATGTAAGTTGGATAACGAAGATCGCCTTATGTTACATCTTCAACCAATCGTGTGTTGGAGACAATACAAATAAGGTTTATCAGTGAATATACCCGCTGTGTGTTTCATAAGGTTATTATCTCCAAATAAATCCCAGAATGGAATGTTCCTTATTGATTTCCAAATTTCCGGGTTACTAACCCCGATAACAGAAAAGAGAAAAATTAACTTGAACCTAGACAGGTAAGATATTTTGATAGAAGTTTTTCTTTTTTTTAACTTTTATTGTACGCTAAAGGCTAATTAAACCATTGTTTGTTAACTTCAACATTTATTCAAAAATGCCAAGGTATACTTTAAGTTTTGAAAATATCACAGTTATCTTAATTATTGATTTCTCAATCATTTTTCTATCGACATTTGACATCTGATAAATCTTGTTTAGATTACAAACACAGTCTGTTTTGTATGTGTATCACAGCGTTTTGTGGTGTAAAAACTTGTTCATCCATATACATATATCCTTTGATAGTGTTGATGTGCAAACATGCATTATGTTTGAATTCCTTTTAAATTCTTGAGAAAAGGTTTATTCAATCATAAATATTCATAGCCGGATTTCTTTTGGAGAAAAGGAATTCACAAGTCTATTGAAAGCGGTATTGAGATGGTTAATATTAATGGATGTCTGCATTTCAACTCCTAGGAGACGTGGATTGTTTGCTTTTACCTGAATTTCCTCGAGACTTGGAAAACTGAAAATGGATATGCTTTATTCTTTTTTTAGGTACGAAAACATTTATGTTCAAATTTGGCAAAGGAATTAAAATACCGGTTACATGTAAGTAAACCACTGCTGGGTTAGTTGGTAATTAAGGGTATCGACAAGTGCGACATTCATTCTGAACAAATTGGTGATTTGGTAGTTAAAAGTGTTTACAAAATGACACAATGAATTGGTAAAAATAAAATTTGATAATCTGTTATGTCCCGCCATGAAGATGACCGGGGCAAATAGTGTTTGTCCTGTCTGTTGTCCATCCTTCCGTCGCGCTTTGCGTTTAGCTCGGTTCATAGCATCTTCACCAGCCAAGGGTTTCTGATTCGCTACTCTCATAAGTTTATGAGGAGATAAGCGTATTAGAAGCCCTTGGCTAGCGAAGATGAGTTCAAAGCTAAGTTTCAAAGAAACTATTCAAAATATTTTTATCAAATTTTATTGAAACTTTAAAAAGTGGGAGGGTATATAGTAATCGGGATTTCCGTCCGTCTGTTACGTTATTGATTAGAGCTGTGGAACTGCATAAACATTTATTGACCTTTCCTTGACATTGACTTCACTTTTCTTAAATTAGTGTTTAGCTCAGCTTAAAGAAACCATTCAAGATAGATAGTGTAATCGAACTTTATATGTTGATACATACTAATGTAAGCTTTTCGACTGCATCAACATTTTTTACCTAAACCTTTCCTTTGACCTTACTTTTCAAAGTGTCTTGATCAGTTTTGAATGAATAATTGAAGATATTTTTATATAACTTCATATTCTGATACATACTGATGAGAGCTTTCAACTTCGATTACATTTTTTTACCTTGACTTTTCCTTTGACCTTGACCCCACTTTATAAATTAGTGTTTAAGGTTTAAAAAACACACATTCATGATACCAGCTATTTTTATCAAACTTCATGTGCTAATACATACTGATGTAAGCATTTCGACTACATCAACATTCTTTTTTACCTCAAGCTTTCCCATTCCCTTGACCTCTCATTTTTAAAATAAATGTTTAGCTCAGTTTTAAACAAATAATTCACCATATTTTATCAAACATAATATGTTGATACGTATGTGAGAGCTATTTAACTGCATCAAAAACTTTTCACCTTGCACTTTCCTGTGACCTTGTCGCCCCTCTCTATTTTCCCTAGTTTTAAAGAAACCAGTTTAAGATATTTTTACATAAACATGCACTTGTACTTATCTTGATGAAAATTTATCATCAATAGCCATTTTTTTTAAAATTTAGATTTCAGAATTCCAAGGAATTCTCATCAGACTACAAACACTCATACCAATTTTCATGTTGCATTAGTAATATACCAGTGGGGCATTCATGTCCTATGGACATATTTCTCTTTTGAAATTTTAAATAAGTTGGCAAAATTGCATGTAAATCAGAGTATATAGTTAAAAATTTCACGTATCTGCAAAACAGGATCCCTGATACTATAATTGTTAAATTGGCTTTCCATGTTAATCAATAGCTGGAGAAAATTCCCGGTTCCCTGATGACTGTCGAGACCTTTTGACAGTTTTATTCTATGATATGATTGCTATTTTCACTCAATGACCTGTTGTTTATAAGGTTTTGACACTGGTTTATTTACAAACTGTTTTGCATCCATTATGAGATTACTGGATAACATGCTATAATTTCTTTGTATTTGGATATTGACTCTTCAAGTGTCAAATGACAACCCACACGATTCTACGAAATGCAAACAGGAACCCCAGAACTTACCTATATAAACAAGCAGCTAAATGGACAAAAATTTTCGAGTGGTGTAAAACATACATTTTTTTCAGAATGCTTTGCTGATAGAGGTAGAGCTCACTCACCAAAACACATGAAATACCTTTATTTTGGAACATTTTGAGTAAATTCCTCATTTTCAAAGTTTATATAATAATTTTGTCTTGTTTGAATGAAAAAAT
>NW_026918499.1:0-14348 GCF_032062105.1 Saccostrea cuccullata | reverse complement strand
TAATTTGTTATTACAGATTTATTTAATTCGTTATAACGAATTAAATGTTTATTAAAAATTTGTTGAATTCGTTATAACAATTAAGAATTTGTTTTAACAATTTTTTGAATTGGTTATAACGAATTCAACAAATCTGTTATAACAAATAAAATTCGTTATAACGAATTCAATAAATCTGTAATAACAAATTTAATTCGCTATAACGAATTCTAAAAATCGTTATAACGAATTCAAAAAGTATTTTTTGATAGGTCCTAAATGGGTTTCCGTATGTTTTTGTAGATATAAGATACTTTGTTTAAATGTAGATCTATGTACATCATTGTATGAATGCAGAAAGAACTTTTAGCTTGAATACTGTTCGTATTCTCCATTTTTCATCTATGAAGTTCATACTTTTTCCACACTGTATGTACTAGTGTTTCAGAACTGTAACGCTTGATACATATTATGTATGTATACAAAATATACAAAATATAATATACAAACTACTAACTGTATAAAATTTTTTATTCCAATAAAAGTTGTATTGCATGATGAACACATCGTTGTAAATCACACAAGAATGACAAAAAGACCTCTTTCAAGGAAATAAAAACAAATTAAAATTTTCATTTTATAGCACCAATGTTATTAACAATTTTATTATAACTAAGCTTTTTAAAAACCTTTGTCATACAATAGAACAATAAACATTCATACAAAATTTTTCCTTCCGCAAATCTGCTCGCCGCCTTATTTGCTCTGAAAAAAAATGTATACAAATATAAAACAAAATACATGTATTCAGCATTTTTAAATCATTTTTTTTTTACAAAAACCATTTCCTTTTTTGTGATAAATTAATTAAATAAAGATACCCTTTCACAAGTAAATATTCTAAATGTAGAGTTAATCGAATTTAAAATAAATCTGTTAGTCACCTGCTAAACTCCTTCTGTCAATAGCAGACAGAGCTTCAAACAGAAGCCTCATGATGTTTTCGTCTTTTCTTACTCCGTGCAGCCATATCATTAACAAACGAAATCCATGTTCCTTGTAGCTGTGTGGTCCTTAATAATAAAGTGTCGTTCACTTCAATGCTTTGAAGAACTTTTTCAAACCCAAAATAATTACTTTACGTGAAAGAGAATCGATACCTAAAACGATTTATCGTCACAAATTAATTTTTTTATTCATATTTCAGAATGAGAAGAATTGGAGTTAATTGATTAACTTTAAAACTATGCCTATTTGTTCCGCTTATATAAATAAAAATAATCCTACTGAAACTGGTAAAGCTCCAACTTATGATTAACTGACTTAATTTTTTTATGCCAAAAGAGTGACCATTTTCCTAACAAAAAATCCGATCTTTTGGGCAAAAATTACGTTCATTTCTGTTTTTTTTCAGCCAGGCTGATTGCCTGAGAGCAAGAGCTGGCGTTGGTCAAGGTGTTTCTGCAGATTTGCTGCAGCATCACCGCCAATAAACATTTTGTATTGAAATATCATACAAGTACTTTAAGGTTCATAAACCCTCTACTTACGCATACAAAATGCTGCTTTAATGCTCATAATTTCCAAATGAAATGCGTTTTAGGAGTAAAATACAAACAATTATACATGTACAGCAATGTATCATGGCTTGCGGGAAAATTTGGCCAATAAAGACATTTCAACTTGACAAATTCATAAAGGAATAATAAACATTTATGTCACTAAGAGTAATTACTCTTATAAGAGTATCAATGAACCTTAATTGACGAAATGTTGAAAAAACACAAACGCTAAATGAAATAAACCGGAATTTTTAACAATTAACATAAATGTATTTTTTCTTTACTTTCTTATAAGCACATTCCATAAAGACCTGTACCTGTATACTGATGTTCTATGGACCTTATGTGTTCTGCTGTGAATTTCCAGTACAGAGCAAGCTTTTTCCAGTCCACAGACTTCAGCTGTTTGGTGGCAAGCTTCCAAAGAATATCTTTCATTTGACCTGCCAGAGGATGTCGAGGCTGTCGTAGATATAAATGTGGGTCGAGGTCATCTAATTCCTTTTTCCTAAAGGTAGTCCTTTATCAAAGTAAACCATAAAAATGTATCAATCTTCAGATAGAATTGTCACATGATGCACATCTCAGATGTGTCATCAAAGTACTGAGTCCAGAAAAGATACTAGAAAAGGTTAACAAAAATACCATTGGTTCAACTTTTCAACTATCAACTAATTTCTCATGAAAAAAAATTTTAAAATGGAATGTGGCATTGGAAGTGGTATTTCTTAAAGTGTTAAGCTGATCCCCCTTTCTCTCTTTGCAAAGATTCTGTCGATAGCCCAACCTTCAACAATTAAATTACTGTGACCCAATTTCAATCATTAAGCTAACCCTGTCTTTATTGTGGTGAATTCAAAGTTTATAATGAATGAATGAAATCCGAATAAAAAGATACTTTGAAAGACTATTAAGGAATTCCCTGAGGTTTCAGAACTAATATCATACCCTTGATACTTCATAGTATCTCTCAGCTTTAATTATCATATCCACAATTGCGACAAAGCTCCCTCTAGCAGCAAGTTGTAGCGGCGTCTTTCCCAACTGTAAATTTGACAGCTAGTCTATCATAATTCTGTGTTTGACATTAAATAAATGAACTAATCAACGAATCAAGAGTAGTTAAATATGTAAAGCACATTACCTTTTCTCTCAAGTCAAGACTAGCGTTTGCATCAAGTAAAATTTCCACGATATTCGAAAACCAGACTCTACGGCTATATGAAGAGCTGTCATTTGTCTCTGTAAAATTTCAGTAGCACATATATATATAATTCTTATAACGATGATTTCAAATCTCACTTTTAATGATTTGGTATGTAAAGTGCCATGCTTGATACCATGACTTGTTGCTTTTTTTATTTTAAGATTGTTCCTCATGTCTTCTATAATGTAAAATTAAATCTATGCCAGCATTGTTAAATTATTAAAACCATTTCCATATCCAATGATTTATATCTATCAGAACAAGAAGTTTTATGATGGTGTACTCACATAGTTTTGAATGTTGACTTGGCACATATTTTTGATGAGAATTTTCGTTACGTCTGGTTGATTATTCTGGGCGGCAAGATGTAGGGGTGTATTTCCTTGCTAAAAGGAATAGAATAATTCACCAACACTGTGGATTCATGTAACAGATGGGCAATTTATTAACGTCATAAATCCCACAAAAGAGACTTTCCCTTTCCGGATATTCAAACGTGAGTAACATTTATTGTCTTTAATAATTCAACCAGGGCAGATTTTGTACTTTTGATATGTAAATCAAATGATCATGATCTCTGTGGTAAACGACAGAAATAGTATACCCTAACAATATTAAATAACCGTTAAGGTAATAGTGTGGTGTTGTGGGAAACATTGATAAAAAGTTGAGTATGAATTTGAAACTAAGGACATCGTTATTTTCGTTAAACCTTTAATCCATTCAATTAAAATTAAACGACTAAAATAGTAAAAAAAAAGTGCATGCAAGAGAAATTTTTATTTGCATCTAAGTTTTTATATGTAGAAAGCAAATTGTTTAAAATAACATACAAAGTTAACCGCATCTAGCTGGGCGCCATGTTCTATCAGGGAGCTCACGATTTCCGTATGTCCCCTCATGGCAGCAAAATGAAGAGGACTCATCTCTTTCTGTTGAAATAAAATTGTAATTTTAATGAACACTGTTGTATGGCCTGAAAATGAAATGTGCAGGATTAAAGCGAAAAGAAAATGAAAAAATTGATTATTTTAAAGTAGTGAATATTAAACAATTAGTATTGTACACCTTGACATCTCATGAAGTTTCAAAGAGTAGAAATGGCTCTTAGTTTCAAAATTCATATTTAAAGATTATTCTTCACAAAATTTCACTTTATTCGGATCTAGTTTATGCATATCTAATAAAGAATGAAACATTGAAAAACAACGTATTTTTTCAAGAAATTAATCAACTTTATCTCGCCATAGGGCGCATTTTTCCTCTAAAGTACAATAGCATCCTGTAGTAGAATGAGTTCTGATTGAAAACACCTAATATTTGTTGTCTTTCTTGCAAAATTCTACAACTGATGGCACAAATGCAAGACTTGTCATTTAATAATTAGCTCTGTCTAGATTATATATTTATACAAACAATGGTGGAAATATTTCTGAAATAAAGTTAAAAGATTTTCTCAAAACGTGTTATTTCCCAAGAGAGAACTTTATTTTTAGCAAAATAATTCTCATAACAGATTTATAAAAAAAATGTGTATATAAGTACTATATTTTTATAATATACAAGTACTCATGGCATGACAATTATTCGGAAATTTAACAAAAACCCTTTACTTTATAATAAGTTATCCCACTCCTGTTTAGCTAATAAATTTTTTCTTTTATTGTTAAAATAAAAAAAAACCATTTATTTAAATGTGGAAGTAAAAAAAAATGTGCTTGTATGATTGATTGAGATGAGCTTTGCTTTACTTCAATCATTCAAACATGTACAATAAATTTGTTCCTTTTACTTTAATAATAAATCCCATAACCCATGCCTCACTTCACTTCCATCCAGTCTTCAGTTAGTATAAACAGAGCATCACATTAACGTTTAGTGTAAATGCTTGGCTATATCCGTTTAAGCTATAAATTTCACAATTTAATATCAGTTTTTGCCAGAAGAGGTGTCTGAAATAAATTCTGAATCTGATGATAATTATTTTCCCATTACAGTAATATCCTTTATATTCATACAAACGACTGTGTCCGCTGTGAGTCACGAAGGTTTCAAAAACGACACACCATAGAATTTTTTTATTGAGAAAGCCTGATAAATTATAAAATTCTTAACCATTGTCTTAATGTATACAATAAAATGGTTCCAAGTTTATTAGATAAAGATAAGATGTTGAAAAGGTGGCACTGCAATGAAAGAGTTTTAATAATCAACCAACAACTGAAAAAGAATCTACCAAATCAGAAGGCAATGGATCAAATGGATATGACAGACTTATAGTCTCGGAGAATACACAGGACATTAAGGAAAGGCGATAATGATATTCATACCTTGCCAGACCCCTTACAACAGCGAATTAGCTTTCATAAAATGAATGAAAAACACAATACAACATTAGTGAAATATTTTACAGAGCAAACCTGGAAAGTATGCAACCGAAACATGAAATTTTATGTGATCGAGATTTGGGAATTTTAACCGACTTTTGCTGTATTTGTAAAAGGTGTGCATGCTTTTTGATATTTTAATGGCAAACTCAATATGTAAAAAAGTTCATCGGCAAAGTTAAATTCAAGCAATTATTACATTGAATATGTTCAATTCCAAATTATGCAATTATGTATAAGGAGGCAGCTTAAATCATTTTTAGTGCAGAAAATGTTTTATACTCATTTTCAGCTAAGTAATTTCTGTAAATTATGTCAAACTTAAAATATTAAAAGAGGGCAAAGAATAAAACATACTATTGTTTCTGCATCAGCTTTTGCATCAAAGTCAAAAAGGACCTCTATGACCTTTAGATGACCTTCTTCTGCTGCAATATGCATGGCTGTTCTACCTTCCTAAAAGTAAAAAAAAGAAGATTCAGAATACCAGGAAAGTACTCTTAATAAACAGAATTAAGTAAATAAAGAATTCAGAATATCAGGAATCTACAATTATCCCAATGAGAAGAGGGGTAAGTATATAAAGGATTCAGAATATTGTATACAGTGTTATTTTCGCCCCGTGTTAATTTCGCCCTTTTACACTTGAAAACAATTTTGCTCCGTTTTAAATTCGTCCAGTCACAGTTCTGTTTAAGAATGTATACTGTGTTCTTTGAATTGCTCGTTTTAAATTCGCCCACTTTTGACAAGGGCAAAAGGGGCGAAAATAAAATGGGGGCGAATATTTCCCTGTATACAGTAAAATGAAGCTAGTGTTGTTTTACAGAATTAATTAAATAAACAATCTAGAATCAGTAATCTATAATTATATAAATGATGTTAGAAGTACGTAGCTGAAGCATTCAGAATACCAGAAATACATGTATGTTACTATAAGAATGATAAAAAGTAAGCAAATCAAGTTTGTAAAAGATTAACTGTTATGTCTTTGTTTAACGATATAATTTGGTTTATATTTCAGTGGTAAAGTTAATGTTTTGGTACCAAATTGAAGATATACCACATCTCTATCATCTACTTCCACTCCAAGGGTAAGTAACTTTTTGATGACCTCACTCTTTCCAGCTTCCGCAGCTAAATGCAGTGACGTTTTACCCTCCTGTAAGGAACATTGTTAACATATCATTTAGAACCACATTATCTCCATCATATAGTACTGAATTGTTCATCGAAATCAAAGGTTCTATGGTAGATATTTTGTAAATTTATTTCCCCGAAAATGTTGAGACAATATTTGAAAAGCTGCTGTAAGGCGTTAAAAAGAAGAGCATTGTAAAAATAGATTTTTATAAACTTTTATGATAAAGTTTTTTTTTCATATGGCGATAGATAACCTTATCCCTCCTGTTTGCATCACAGCGCATGTCTATCAGCCGCATCACCGCTTCTATGTGACCTGCTTCCGCCGCGAGATGAAGAGGAGTCCTTCCAGCCTAAGAAAAGACCAAACCTTTATTCGAAATAAGGAAGCATAACTATGTCATATATTGCTGTCTAGAAACATAATTTTGATCAAATCAACGTTAAATACACTTAGATATCCCTAATAAAACTCGAAGAACTTATTCAATGCAAATAAAGGACACAAAATTCGTTTTACTTCTTGAACACTAGTTTAAGTACTAGATTACTCATACTCATTGAAGTACTGTTGCATCAATGTCATTATTGCATATTTCATAACCAAATAATATATTTAACTTGTAATCCTCAGAAAAAACTTTTGGCTAATCAAGATTTTATTTCTAAAAACGATATGAAAAATAAATACAAAATACGAATAAATACATGGAGAAATAGATTACATTAATATCACACATAGAACAACTTTTTTATCTAACAATAAAGGATCATTCCATATTTCCTCACACTCAACCTTTATTTTGATTCAAAATGTAAAAAAAAAAGCATTTAAATATAAAACGGAATTCATACAAATCCCATTTAGATTTAGATGAAATGATTTATTAACATTTATACAAATCAAAACTACAAATTTTTTATATATGTTTGTCTGAATAAAAGAACTTCAAAGTTCAGTAAACCTTTGAAAGAGATTGTTCATTAACATTTCATTCTTGTTTTCAAAAGCTGGCTTTTTTACACTGAAAAATAAAAGAAGAATCCTTAACCTTTCTCTGATATTTAGATTCACTTGAAAACAAAAGTTTTCTAATACAGAGAAACATAAAAGACGAGGTCAAGGTTCCATTTCTTTCAATAAAAGTACACTAAAAATGGATCTCTGTAGGGAAATTCACGACCTTGTAAAGCCAGGGTTGACTAGAAGGTAATAGGCTTATTAAAAGCTAATGAAAAATAATGGTCCCTCCGTAAAGCAATGGTCATATATGACAGTTTAATCCATGATAATACATGTGAGAACATTTCAGATAAAAATAATCAACATTGCAGCATCATAGACCCACTTTTCTATGATTAAGAAGTCGATAATGCTTGACAATTCTATTCTTGTTCTATGATTTTTCACTGGCATGGTATATATGATAATCCCCTCTCGTCGTTACGATTAATTATTCAGTACTTTGCCTCAGGTCAGACTGTTTGTGACATTTTTTCTTCTCTACAACTGTGTCCTCAATAGATCGTGTTCATTGCTGATTAAAGACCTTAGGTTCTGTACATTAAAAGGAGGGGTTGGCAGGTTAGTGAGGCAAGACTGTAGTTTTAAACCCAAGCTATGGGCATTCTATACTATTTTATTTTTTATTAAATTAGCAGGCATTGGAGGTGTAATTTGTAAAAGACATGAAAGATACAGTTGCACAATTCTTTCTTTATAAGCATTTCTTCTTTTAGTCATATTTTAAGTGAAACAGATGACAGCAATAATTAAAACCCGTATCTTTTGGAAAACAGTCAAATGCACAAAACACAAATTAAATACCGTTCTTCAATTTCGACAATTCTAGCTGGTCACACCCAACATGAACCCTATTTATTGTTTAGGTAGGTAGAATGTGCCCGTATTCAAATTTTTTATAAAGACAATGGCCTTACAGTAGAAATAAAATATGTTAGAAAAAATACCACCCAATGTCAAGATCATTTTGACGAACACGAATTTACGAAATGCCGACTTTAACAAAATTTTGAATATGGACATAACAACAGTAATACAGCTCGGAAGTCAATTCAAACAATACAAATCACGAGCAAAGCAAACACGTGCCTCTAAAACATAAGAGGTGGAATCATGTGTCATCTAGGAATTAACATCGCCTGCCAACCGGTCACACCCGCCATGTGCCCCTTGTCATGATTGGGTAAAACGCAAAATTCAATGCAAATGATGAAATAACAAATGGTATAAAAAATGTTAGCATTCGACATAATGATATAATTCATTTGCTCACAAGTCATTATATTGACCACAGAACTTGCAAAAAGGTGACTTAAAACGAGATTGTTAATATTTTTATTTCATTGACTTGTTCGTCAATAGCATGTCTTGTTTAAGAATTTGATCGTATGTAGAGCATGCTCTTGCATATGAAATAAACCCATATGCAGGTGATAAGGGTATATAATGCTACACAAGTAAGGGAAGTTGTTGATAGAAAAGGAAAGACTTTTATTATAAAGCTTCATAATTAAGTAACTATTAACTTCAGTTCTTTTACCAGTAAAATATCCAAAAATGAACAGATGTGTCATACTCTGTGATACCTTCTTCTAAAAGCTAATTTCGAGGAGAATGGGATTTACAATAGCATTGGTAATAGATAAAGTGTCGTCGATATACATGTATCTAAATGTTGAATTGAAAGGTACATCAAGTGAATTCTTCATTTCATTTCATATTTTATTCTTGTGCCACAGAATCATTGCTATCTTATTTGTCAGAATGGGACTACCTTTGATAACAAGTATTCGAAGGATAAATAAATGTGTGCACAAAAATTGGTGCGAGTTTTCATCATTTTTTTTCAAATTTTAATTTTCTAAAATTCATCACAGATCAACCAAACTTTTTTTAATTAGATAAAAAGATATCTGAGATACTCACTTTTGTGATTGTTGACATGAAAGTCATGAATATGTAGATAAAGAAAGTTTAGAATTGTCGGTTACAATGGTAAATAAAAATTCATAACACAGGCATCAGCATCTACATGTACCAGTATGGTCAATATATTGCCTCTCGTGGATAAAATAATATTTACCATTTCTTCTTCATTGACATTGATGTTTTCCAGAGATTCGAATATAAAGTTCATCACGTCCACATGATTGTTTTGTGCAGCACAGTGTAGAATACCCATTCCTTGCTAGAAATATAAACTTTATTCAAAAACAAAGAATTTAAAAAAAATAACTATAAATTCAAGAAAAAAAGTTAGAACGCAGTTTTTTTAAAGTAAGTTAACCAATGTTATTTTTATAAATACACATTAATCATATTTCTGTCATCGGTATGAATGTTGTAAATATACTTGCTTGCATTAAAAAAAAAACTGTCAAAAAATTATGCATCATTACATACGTATTATTCCTTTTATCTTATCTGGAAAATTTTGAATATAAAGATTGAATATCTATGGTGTTAAAAAGTTACCTTATTTGTGCAGAGTGGAGTAGCACCCCCTGTAATTAGCACCTTAATAGCTTCTAAATGTCCAAGCCAGGCCGCCCATAAAACTGGACGCATTCCATACTACAAATATTTATGGGAAAATAAATGAAAATGAACTTTTTTATTTAGAAAGTCAACTATTTTCATATTCATTGAAGAAGATTAACTTCCAATTTACTCTAATAGATCACTAATACAAAATAGGAAAAAGACCAGGTTGAGTTAATGTGCAACATTTATATGTTGAAAAACATCCATAATACTAGTACCTTGTCCTTCGATTCCAGATCTGCGCCATCTTCCATGAGCTCTTCTATGACTTCTATGTTGCCATTAGCAGCTGCCCAGTGTAAAGCCGTTCGATCCAACTAAGAGTGGATAAAAAGAAGGTCATTTGACCAACACTATTAAATACTTTTAGCAATAATCTGAAGAAAAAGGCTCCCAATACATCCTCTGAAAAACTCTTTAATCCATTATGTTAGCATACTGTATCTGTCAGGTAGTTTACTTTGTAAAATAATGACAAATGCATGTAAATGTGTAAAAGAAAAAGTGCTAAGCTACTATACGATAAAACGATTCTCGACTTTTTACGTACAATGTATGATGTTTGGAAACTGTAACAATTTTATCACTTACATTGTTTTTACAGTTGACGTTAATACGATGTTCGGACAACAATTTTCGGACAGATTCGAGATCATTTTCTCTGGCAGCTTTGTGAAAATTGACTTCACCTTTTGTCACTGCAAAAAAATCATATACTTTTTCATATTTTATTTACATTATATAATTGATTAATTTTTCTATACATGTTTATCTTCATAAGTTCTGATCACAACACAAACATAAACTTTAAAAGTTATCTGAATCTGATGAAGTTTGATTCTCATATTTTAATAAGCATACATAGGCATTTTCGCCACATATGATTCACATATGTATTGCCTTTCATATGAGGATCATATGTGGATCATATGAGGATCATATGTTTATACAATCATATGAGAATCAAATGTGGAAAATCATATGTGGATCATATGTGGCGAAGTTGCCTGTATACGATGCATTTTATTCATAACTTTACATTAATCAAATTTGTTTTTGTTTAAATCATCCTTGCAAATTCTGAAAAGAAAATTTCTTTGAATTTTCAGGTTTGAGTAATGAATAACAATATTTCAATGAGTAAAACAAGAGATCATAAAAAGACCTTAAAACTTATCAAAAAGGCAAACATTATTTAACCAATTGAATCTTCGGTATCTATCGAATATGAAATCTTGAATACATGACTATATTATTAGAAGAATTAGTAATATGCTTTCAAATTTGCAGAACATTGCATCACAGTCAAAGCGCTGTACATTTGATTAGTTTCTTATCAGTGGGTTTTTGTTTCAATTTATTTTGCCACCTTGAATAAAGTAACAATGGAAAGTTTAAGAAAAAGCAAATCAATGATTTTCAAGAAGATATCATATGAAACTTGCTACATCAAGCAACAGCATTGCTAAAAATGCTAATTTTTTGTTTAAAAAATTCTTTGTCCTTTCAAAACAAAAACCTCACTTCTTGCTAGTACCAGAAATATGGCAAGACATCTCTTTTTTATCATCTACAGCGTATTTGCTTCTTGAAATGTTCAAAGAATTATGATGGAAAATGGAAGAAAATCTTGTTAACAATATGTTTAGTTGTAATGTCTGTTTTACATTTGTATGTAAAAAAAAAACACATTGGAAGAGAATAACATAAAAAACAAACGACATTTTCTGCTTTCATTTTACGGTACAAAAGCAAATTCAAAATGATAATTTGAAATGACCCAAAAGAGAAATTTTAATATTCATAACGCGCTGAATTGTTTAGGGAATAATTGTGAAGTGGAAACAAGTGTTGAGGGCACACTATATCTATGTCTCTTTGAAACACACTGCAATTAGTAAAACAATAGACTAAAGAGAATTCACTATTTACATTAATAAAAGTTACCAACAAAATTGGCATTAATAATGCCGTATGTGCATACATGTTGAAAGAAAGGCAATTCGTGATTTTAATAGCATTTTGGACAACATTACTTTCTCTAAATTCAATTGTGGACAAAGAAAAGATATACTCTTTGAGGTCCCTTTATCTAACCGTTCTGTAAATCATTTCCCTTTAGTCACAGCAGTACAAATGGTTAATAAATATATATCCAACCCATCGTCTTTATTAGATACAACTTCACTACTTACTTATAACCTCCATCTTTGAAGCTCATCCTGTTATATCATCTGAAACTGTCAAACCAATCGAATAATTCAGGCAGATTACGTGATGCAAAACACAATCCATATCTTAGATGCTTTTGTTTACTACCCACTTGTAAACATATACATTTAATCAATAAGCACAAAGTATCCAAATTCAGCTAAATACACAATAGGGAAATTTTTGAAAAGAGATGATCCAAAACAACATTTTAGCAATAGGTATCTAGAATTAGAAAATAGTATTGTGTTTTAGAAAGGTTCATAGAGGTCATTAATAATGGATCAGGTGCTAGAGTTTTGTTACTTTGTCGATTTTGAGGGAAATGTTGCAGAAGGTGCCCAGAGCAGACGACAGAACGAGCGTGTGGAGGAATTTGACCCGATATATGAAAGGTATTGATTATTCTCTTGATGGATGTCATACTCTCCCGTGTTAGACATGTAAATATATCATGCTCTTATGTCTTCAAACGTATAGTGTCCGGGTCCCCCTCAATCGCTCGATATTGCACCAAAACGAGAAGCGACGCATCAAAGTTTCAACTTTTAAAAAAGAGAAACAATAGTGATCCACAAATGTCAGCATGCTAGTATTTTTTCGCAAACAATAGTCTATCCGCAGCGAGGTTGGAGCGGTTTTTTGTGTAAAATGGTAAGGGGAATCAAGTGAATCTATAGAGTCAACTATTTTTCTGAAATTTAACAATTTCAACACAGCCAAGGAAAAATGAATTAAGATCTAATAGTGCAAAAAAAAATCTAACATATCATCATGACAGGTTTACTAATATAATCATGCCATTTATTAGTCAGTAAACAGAAATAAGCAAATCATAAGTGACATAAGAAATTACGATTTTTCAACTTTATACACAACCATTACCCACGATAAAGTCCAGGCCTTTTGATTTCATTGACATCTGCTTTTTCAATAAGAAGGAACTCGCACGTTTCCTTACCTTGTCATTGGTCATTTGCAAAATAATTTTGTTAAAAATATTCTGATTGTACACACAAGTACTCTGAAGTGGTTATAAAAAAGATGCTTGAGTTTCTTATAGACAATATCTATGTGGTTTATCGAGACCAGGTCTTCAAACAATCTATTAGAATCCCCTTGGGTACAAATCGTACCCCGTTACAGGCAAATCTTTTTCGTATTCATATATATGAAGTAAAATTTGTTCAAAATCTAATAGCGAAAAGAAGAAAACACTTTCTGTGGCTTTCAACTCGACATTTTATTTTAGATGTATCAAAGACGTACAATGCATTGTCAATAAACAATGATTATTTCAAGTTTTATGTCAAGAAATATCCCAGTGATGGAGCTTGAAATAAGACATACCAGAGTCTGACACATCTTATTATACTAGAAAAGGCGTTAATATTAATGGTAAAATCTAACAAACAAGCTTTATGATAAACGTGATGACATTAACTTTTCAATGGTCAACTTCCCTTACTTATGCAGCAATATACTTTCATCGTCTGCAGACGTGGTTTATATCTCTCAGTTGACTCGATACGCAAGAACATGCTCTACTATGGAACGCCATCACTGCCTTATAGCATACAACTATGCATCTATTATGTCAATTTATCATTACGTGATGTGAACATATCTTTACGTTATGTCCATTTTTTATGAGGTGATGTAAATATATCTTAACATTACATGAAGTAAATACATTCTTTCATTATGTCAGCACTTCATAACTTGAAGTAAAAAATTCATTATGTGAAGTGATAATGTGTTTACATTGTGTTAAAACTTTATTGCATGAAATGAATTTTTCTTTACATCATTTCATTTCTTTAATATGTGAGGTCAAAATTGCATTACGTCAAGTAAATTGTGTTTTATAATTAAACTTATCATTACATGAAGTCAAAAGCCCATTCCTTTTTGAGAGTGTATATTTCTATTATATCAAAGCATTATTACGTGATATGGATTTATCTTTATTTTACGGCGAGGGCACCATGATATGAGGTGAACACATCTTACCTTTATGTCAGTGCTTTATTACGTGGTGTAAAAAGTGTATAACATAATGTGAACATATCTTTATATCATATCAATACTTTATTACATTATGTCAAAACTCCATTCCGTGATGTGGATATATAATTACGTTATGTCAACTCTTATGTGATTTAAAAATATCTTTATATTGTGTTAACTTTTTATCATGTTGATTCCAAAAGTTTATTACCTGATGTTAAAAAACATTTACATTATCTCAAAGCTGTATATCTAGTATATAATGAATGTTGACGACCGTG
>NW_026918498.1:0-14479 GCF_032062105.1 Saccostrea cuccullata | reverse complement strand
TTATACCTAATTCTGCAACTTCGTTCTTTCTTTTGTAACTTTACATATTCAAATATCCCAAAGTTTCCAACTCGGGATTATGAATCTATAAAATAATGATATTTTCTTTCACATGCAGGCAAGAGACTCGGAGGTTGTCACAGGTTGCCAAAGTGCAGCCGAATATAGAGGGGCTATCGGGAGCAAAATATGTATATGGAGAGGTTGTTTTAATTTTCATGTTATAAACTTTAATTTCCCCGCCTACATTTTGGAACCATTTAATTCAATATAAATAGCAATTTGGCCATAAAATCTTTGTTTAATGCAAAGAACAGTTCAATGGTAATTGACAAATCGTCTTAATACAAGCGCTAACTAGTAAATTATCCATTATTCCAGCTCTTGAAATAAGGGGGGTAGATGATTTTTTCCGGAGTTTCAAGCATCACCGTGTTTTGAAATAGTCTTGGATATCATTAAATGTTCCTTATATCTTTTAGGCAAATAAATAAAACATAAATATATTAATAAAATAAAATGTTTCAGTTGTACCGGTAAATCGCTTTGGAATTGGTGGAAAATAAGCATTTTTATCGTTTTTTGTAATAAACATATGTTCCACCCCGTGTCACACAAAAAGCTTTGGTATGAATTTGTGCAACAACATTCCATAGTACCTGTTAAAATGATTTTTTGTGACACGGGGTGGAAAGATGTTTTAAAAATATTTTCCGTTTTCCGTTGATTTCTTTAGTGGAAAACACAATTTTTGCCAAAATTTAAGAGTTATTTCTCTTTGATTTCCCAAAAAAGTAATGTTTTATGAAAATTCAAATAATTATCTATAATAAAATATTAAAAATTCATCAAATATGTTAACTTTTAGAAATTGACTTTGAGGTAGGCGGGAGAACAATACTATCGTTCGCAGTTCTTCCGAGAACTGATATGACCTACCATGCATGGTCTATCAAACATGTAGCTGAGAAGTTCATCCCAACAAAGACAGACAGAACCAATCAGATGAAGAGATAAATGACATAGAAACAACAAGAGGCCTTAAAAGCATCTAGGGACAACGAGTATCGAAGGATAAGGGAATTGGAGGCGCAAATAGACCAACAGCCTCAACCCGTGGCGCAACCCAAACAAGTTTGAGAATCAACGCCTAGAATTCCTGTCCCGCAAATGGATGATTTTGACGGCAGCACACCGATGTCGAAATGGTGGACGACCTTTTTGGTTTACATAGCCCTAAAGTCCATCACAGAGGCCAAAGCCATCAAACTTTTACCATTTAATTTGAAGGGAATCGGCCTTAATTTTTTTACACACTTAGACACAATGTCCAAAACATCACTTAAACCCCCATCAGGGATGCCTTCTTTTTTGGTTCCGCCCGACAGTCCCCATTAGCCAAGGCTTAATGCAGAGGAAACCTTGGAAAAATACTTTATCCGAGTACGGAAATTGGCTGCTGACAGTTTCATAGACGAAGACAGCATCACTTAGTTCGCTAAAGAGGGTCTCCTTCAGAAATTAAGAGTGATCGTGATACCACAGATTCCGAAGTCTCTGGAAGACCTCAATACATGTATATTCACGACATTGAGACATCCATTATAAATATTATGATTCATTTTACATGTATATGTATAAAGACAATCAGTGAACAAACTAACATAGAAAAAAAACCAATCAGTGAACAAACTAACATAGAAAAAAAACAGGAAAGGTAATATAAAGAAAATTGTACAAAAGAGAAAAATAGAATGAACAAAAAACAAAACGAGCAAATTACAGAGGGGAGACAAAATACAATTAAGTACCGGTTTGGAAGTGCTTATAACAAATAAAAATTACATCTATATGTTTCTTTTGCGTTTTTTTTCTCTTCTTTTGTATATTCCTTTATTATCACTATTTATTTTGTACCTTAACCTAAATGTAGGGAGAGGGCTAAAATAGGCTGCGTCCGCTCCCGAAGCTATTCACGATTACATCTGGAAATGAAATATTGTTTAAACTAGAAAACTGACCAGTCAGCAAGGGCCCCGCCATAGGGTAGAATTAAAAGGGTGCAGCTTACGGAATGATTAAAAAATGTTCGAAGAATACTAGTAAGTAAGTCCTGTAACAGTAAACGTCTGAAGTAAAAAAAAAGGGGAAATTATAAATCCAGCTGTTTCAACAAAACTGTTATATGACAGATTTTTTTATTATTATTATTATTATTTTTAATACATATTTTGACATATAGATACACATTTTAGATAATGTTCAGAATGATGATTTTCTTGATTAATAATTTGAAAAAAAGACTGTTTTAATATAAAAGTTGTTGTGAAATATACATGTACGGTAGATCACATAATTTTTGCAATTATTTTACCTTATTTTCACAACATTGTCATTGACTCTTTTTTAAATAGACACATTTTTCACAAATTGGTGTCAATACTCTTTGTAATCTCAAAAAATACTAGTTCATTAGAAAGCAAAATACATACACAATGTCTCAATAATTTCCAACAGCCCTCGTATTTTCCCGAAATTGAGCTTTGGTTTGCTAAAAAATAACTTGAAAATTGGCCATATCAGACATTTGGTACAAAATCGTACATTTTAAAACACATTTTTAGGTCACCTGAGTAAACTCAGGTCACCTATTGCTATCCGTTTTTGTCCGTCGTCGTCCGTCGTGCGTTGTGCGTCCTGCGTTAACATTTAAACATTTTCAGCTTCTTCTAAACCACTGAACCATTTTTAACCAAATTTGGCATATAGCATCTATGGGTGAAGGGGAACAACAATTGTGAATTTCGTGGTCCCCGCCCCCTGGGGCGTGGAGGGTTGGGCAAGAAGCACTAAAAATAGTGTAATCTTTAAAAATCTTCTTCTTTACCCCCCCAACATCAAGCAGTCAAACTGTTGGTATGATCGTAATCAGCATTGAGTCCTCTACCAAAATTGTGAAATTCATGGCCCCAGGGTCAGGGGTTCTGGTGTTAGGGCGGGGCTCTATTGGTTATATAGTGAACATGCAGTAAGTCTTTAAAAAATCTTCTTCTCTGCTCCTGGGTATTAAATAAACAAATTAAGGCGAGAGAAATTTGATTTTTAGTTTTACGGATTTTTTTTCAAAATATTTGGGTAGGAGGAGGGAAAAAAAAAGAGCGAAAGAGACTGCAGCTTTTATATCATTCAATTTGTGTTGCTGGTTGGCACATGGAACTCATCATAAGCATTAAGGACTGACTTATAAAAATATCACATACAAGTGTCAATTTCTTGGACATGCTAATTTACAATTTTTCAGACACTCAAAATATAATGTAACTAGCTATTGGCATTTTCCAACACAGCATAGGCACATTTCTCAAAGATCATGATTTTTAAAACAGCAGTAATTGTACAATGATAAAAAAAATGTCATCCATTTTAAGGACTAAAATTAACAATATGTTTTATTTCAATTACATGTAAAAATGGCAGGGTGATCAAGTAAGGCTTACTATTATTCACAAGTTTTGGATTAAATGTTTATCATGTTTATGCAGTAAACAAGCCTAACAACTTAAATAATCTGGTCTTCAAATCAAAATTCCATCAAACTACATGTAATCCCAAAGAGAATAAAGAGATTAATTGAAGACTGTGCATAAGTGGGAATCATTATGAAAGAAGCCTTACTACATACCTTTCTAAAATAATACTATAGACGAAACTCTCTTTACTTTTGATTGATATGAACCTTTGTCTAACTCAATAATAAAGTATTTTAATAATTTAAAACTGAAAATATTAACTGTAAATAACAATAGTAAACAAAGTATATCCTGCGTATTATTATGACTGTGTACGCATCATCCGGTTTACTTCCGGAAAATTATTAATGTACCTGATGAAATTCGGAGCAGTTCAAAAAGGTTTCTAGACTGAGGAATTATTAAAATTTCTACTTCAAATCAAATTAAATGAAAAATGTGAATGTATATTATTCATAGTTCTGTTTTTAGTATGTTAATGGAAAAATAAAGTTGTTATTAAAACTCGTAAAAAAAACACATTAATTTTGTGAAATCTAGCATGAAGATTATTTTGACCCCGTCTTTCAGTACTGTCTCAGTACTTTGATTATTATATTTCAAGCAAATTTTATCAAATAATGTAGTTGTACAGATGAAAAGTAATTTAAGCAAATTTAACATTTTCTCATTATGATATATATTGATTAACTACCTTGAAAATGGTGTTTTGGGAAAGTTATAGGCTTGTTGGCCTTTGAACTCGTTGATTGCTTTGATGGCAAGTATTTGATACAGATGTCCAGTTGATGTGGATGGCTCTTCTGCCTTCTGCCCCAAAGTGTCAGCAAGGCAGACTGCCCCCAAAAGGGTCAGCAAGGCAGATCTGCCATCCATACTGCCCTTTAACCCCCCTCTGTGTAAGGTTGGTGGACATGTCCCCGATCTATAAAAAAAAATGTTAAAATATCGTATATATGAATTATAATTTAAAATAATTAACTAGTTTTGAGATTGCATCATAATAGTTTATAATCACATATGGAAAAGATAGCTGCAGAACTGTAGTGTTATGCTTTTTTATATCAGTCTTTGACCATAAAGCTACAGAACAAATCCCGTAATGCCTAAAATGTGCAATTTACGGCGCAAGTTTTAGGAGAATTTTTTCACTTTCCAGCATAAGTCAACCTACTACCTTTCACTCGCTAATACTAAACACATGATTCTGTGATCATTTTGTATATTTTATTCACCTTGCAACTCTTTATATTCTTCTGTACAGAATATAAAATGGCTTGAAGTGAATTTCAGTAAATCAACAAATAATTTTAATCGAGCGAGTTTTTCGCCTGTAGAGACGACATTTAAGGGTTCCAAGGTGGAATAAATATACAAATTGATTACAGAATGTGATTTGAGTTAGGGAGTGATTGACTAATGCTGGAAAGTAAAGAAATTTTCCCCCAAATGTCCGCTAAAAATCTTGTGCCTTTTTGCATTTCGGGATTTGTAGCCTCTTGGTAGAAGACTAATATATAAAACCATTGCGCTACAACGCCCTGTAACTAATGGATAAGAGTGCAGGATGACAAGGATGTTGAGAAAATTTTGATTTAACATATTGCGAATTTCTTTTTAAAAAATAATTTATTAATTTTCAAATTATTCCAGTGTGATATTTCAATTGAAAAAATCATTGCGTACATGAAGTATCTCCACTGGCCCAATCGATAACCTCGAATGCAGTCCAGTCGAGGCTGCTTCAGCAAGGGTTATAACTGGCAAGCTATCCTCATCATCTGAATAAAGTCTTTTTTTGGCCTTTAGAGCTTTTGAGGATTTCAACTTTGGCAAACACAGTTCCTCTGAATCATAACCTTTATCTTCCTATGGGTACAAATTGCGCTCCGTTATTAGCAGACTTATTTTTATATTCATATGAAGCAGAATTTATGCAAAATTTTTACGTGAAAAGAAGAAAACACTTGCTGTGGCCTTCAACTCGACATTTAGATATATCGACGACGTATTGTCAATTAATAATGATAATTTCCATTCCTACGTCGACACGATATATCCTGGTGAGCTTGAGATAAAAGATACCACAGAGTCCGACACTTCTGCTTCATACTTGGATATTTTACTTGAAAAAGACACTAATGGTAATCTAACAACCAAGCTATATGATAAACGTGATGACTCTAACTTTTCTATCGTCAACTTCCCTTACTTATGCAGCAATATACCTTCATCACCTGCATACGGGGTATTTATATCTCAGTTGATTCGATACGCAAGAGCATGCTTTACGTATGAACAATTTCTTAAACGAGGTAAATTATTGACAAGCAAGTTGATTAAACAAGAATATCAACAGTCTCGTTTAAAGTCATCATTTTGTAAATTCTATGGTCGATACAATGACCTTGTCAGCAAATACAGTTTATCATTGAATGAAATGCTGACTGACGTTTTTCATACCAATTGTTAGTTCATTATTTATACACTGAATTGACCACGGATTTTTTCCGTTATTTCCTGATTATGACAACGAGCACACGGCGGGTGTGACCGGTCGGCAGAGAATGCTCACTCCTCCATGGCACCTGATCCCACCTCTGATGTTTCGGAGGTCCGTGTTTGCTCTGCTCTTATTTTGTATATTTGTTTAATGGACGTTGAGATTGAATACTGTTCGTTATTTCCATATCCTTCTTGAGTTAGATTGTAAATTATTTTCCAATTATGTCAATTATGCATTAATGCCTTCACTAACTCTTCATTATAATTGTTCTTTCATTATTGTTATAAGTTGGTTGTTCTGTACACGATCTTCAGTTGGAAACTGGACCTTGCACTGTCCACGCCGACATACCGATCGTGTAGTAAACACCAAGTTTGGACTGTTAATAAATAATTAAACGAAGCAACGACTTGTGTATTTCTACCGGTTATATTTGGTGGAGAATTCTAAGGGTAATTTACCCAAGGCTACTGCATATACTTTGTAGTAGTTAATATAGATCCCAGTAATCTCATACAGCTGAGCGAGTTCGCTACCCTTCGTACCAGAATTCCCCTAATCATTGACATGTTTCCATTTGTTCATGCATGGATGCAACCAGTCCAACCGCGCTTCACCTTGCAACACTGTGGACTAAGACACGGATGGACCGTCTGAACGCACTGACTTTATCATGTGGGAGAAAGAGGACACTATGCAAGGATGTGTAAAACCAGGAATTCCCGTACCATCTGTGCTGTCTCTTCAGTACCGACGCGCTCAGTTGCAACGCAGACTGACAAAACACATACAGTGCGAACTTCAAGGAAATCAAAGAGGAAGCAAACCACAGACCGCGAAAGAATAATAAAATTTTGGACATGCCGCAAAATCGTAAAGAAAATTCTACAGTGAATGAAATGCCATTTTCATTTGTCAGCGTTATTGAAATTCATAAGGAAACTTTGGAGACCCAAGTTAAAAAATTCAGGGACCAGGCAGCATCTAACAAATCCGACGCCCAGTATTACCAAAACAAATGGTTGCATGAGCGGCAAACGTCTCTAGCGCGGCTCTTAGATAAAGACCAGAATATCAAAGAACTCCATAAAAAAAATATCTGCTTTACAAAAAGACCTCGAGGAATCGAAAAAGGTGATCGATGACTTCCAGAACGACACCAAAAAGAAACAGGAGGAGATAAAATCACTCCGGCAAATTGTGTCAATTCTGATAGATATGCAATCAGGGTAGGTTTAAAATGATACTTAATGCAATGCTAATTGAAATGAGAAAATTAAGCAGTTTCATTTTTTCAGAAATTCACAGGGCAAATAAAGGCCATAAGTGAACCTTGTTCTTTCACACAGATGACTAATTTTGAATGTGATTTATATGTATTGTAGCACTTATAAAGGAACTTTTATATCTCCTGCTTGCTACCTGGATTGTATTAACCGCTTTACTTCTGTAACTATGGATGAGCGTTAGGAAGTACAATTGGTCTATAGGTGCAAGGTATCATTTCATGTATCACAATCATATATATCCTAAAATTGCTAATATGAATATCATATTAACCTTTAAACCCTATATGTTATAGTATGCAACACCTGCATCGCTATTTGAGGGTTATAAGAAAAGTTTGCGAACAGTGATTTACTGAAATCTTCTTGATTTATGGAAAATCTATTGTGCAGTGTGTGAAGAATGTTCAATGTCTAATTATAACCTATCTTTTGTTGATTACTATCTGCACGTAGAAAATGTTGTCCATTTGCAAAACAGTATCATGATTTATGAGATATGTTTTATCAAAATAATATACCTGTATATTTTTAAGGATCAGCAGAAAGCACAAACTCTTATATATTTATCAGAAAATAGGTTAAGTTTAACTGACTAGCTTAATCGACTTCATAAAAATGACTCACTCACAATATAACTTGTCCTTAAACAACACTCGTACATAGTAAATGTGTATATGCAATTAGTAAACATATGAAAAAGCTTGAGTGTCTTTCATTGTTTCAAAATTATGTAACCTCGACGTTCTCAAAACTTTCAAATTTGGTATATCATGCTCTATTTCATTTACATATTTAAGGAATTCTTATTAATTCTTCAGCTACAACAGACAGGACAGGGATGGTCTCTTTCAATATTGAGGATTAAAATTTATGGAATTGGGCTGAAAACTGGCTTGGGACAATTCCAACCGCTCCAGGAGGAACAAACTGTCATCCAATATACATGCTGGTGGGAGATTGGCTCAGTCACGCACGATAGGACAGGATACATGCACGATAGGATAAATGCAAAACACGATAAACTCAAAACACGATACACGCAAAACACGATAAACGCAAAACAGGATAGACCTGATAAACGATCTACACGATAGGATAAATGCAAAACCTGATAGGATTGTTTCAAAATGCGGAACGTTTTTTGACAAGACGAAAATATTATTTTGAATTAAATTTAAAGATTAAAGATTATTTTTATCAAATTATATATGTTTAACTCAGCAAAGGAATTATTAAACCTTAAAAATAATTTAACACTGACCCATATCATTAACACTGAATCTCATATTAGGCATATTCGAAGGGCAGTATTTTGAAAGTCTGCAACCAATTTAAAATTAGATAAACAAAAATTAACCAAATAGCCAAATATAATATTTAATTCTTAAATAAAGTTATATACGTATGGAATAAAATCGATTAATATTATAAATTGATTGGGTGCAATACATTTACTCTTTTTGCATGGTCACAGCCGATCAGACGACTCCTTTTGTTTTATTTTTATAGTAAGATATAAAAATATTGCGAGCTAATTTTCATAGTTTAGAATGTAAGAACTATTTTATCCGTTTCTACGATCAATGAAATTGTTTCCTAGATTCAATTTTGTCCTTTTTACGTAGAAAACCCGATGACCCGAAAGTGCACTTACAATGAGTGCAGTATATTTTTTTATGTTTATTAAAAGACTAATTTACATAAACATAATGGAAACATTGTACTGAATGAAAAAGAATCAACGGAGTGAGTTTAGGGACTTCATTTCATTAAATTGATTTATTTGAATTTTTATTACCATTCAAGATGATTTTTTAATCCATAAATCGTACAATTATTTAATGTATTTTGAGTTAAATCTTTGATAAAATTGATCAAACAAGTTAGGAACAAAATCCCGAAAATAAGTAGATGCGTTTCATTAGAACCAGGTAGTATTCGAGGTTAGTAATTGACCCCGGGTGAGAAATCAGTATATGTACATGTATATGTTGACGGTGATCACACATACACGGGCCGAGGTGTCAGTTAGGGGAGAAGGGGGAGGGGGCGGTTGATCACACAGGAAGACAGTGTGCTAGTTAGAGAAGTAAACATACTTTTCAGTTTTCTTGTAAGGAAAGGCCTTCGATTTATTTTGATTTTTGGCATTCCGATTGATTATATTTTGAGTTTATTTCCACACCGAAAAGGTAAGCTGTTAAAAAACTTAATGTTTTCCCCTGTACATGTATATATTATTTCTATGTTATCTAATGCTAGATAAAATTAAAGAAAATCTATTTTATAGTTACAGACATGGTGTGATATATTGGGTAGAATATTTTCATATTTTATTTAATAATTTTGATTTCTTTTATTAATTTAGACATATGTCAAGGAATTTATAATAAGCTTTAGGAAAAAAATTAAAATTTGAACGTATACTGTAAAAATTGTTGTTAAAATCATCTGGATCATTGTATTATGTTATATAATATTTGTAACATCAAGACTTTCAATATTTATTGCGCATACATACAGGTCAGACGCGTAAACATATTTCTAACATTATCAGACGATAAACAAGGAAAAAAGGAAAAGGAAAAACAAGGAAAAACAGAATATTGCCTGAAAAAAAGATACATTTCAATATCCTGATTATTATTTATTTATTTGCTTTTTGTCTACGCAAACATCGTAGCTTACCAAAAATCTTTCTCCCGTATCTCCGATTCATTTAAGAAAATCATATTAATAGTATTTAATTTTGACAAAATAAATCATTCAATTCGATAAATTAATTTCTAAAGAAATAAACAAGTTGATCAATCGAATTTCATTTCCAATAAATACAGTTACTATTTAAATTTTGACAATTACTCTCTGTTTTACCATGATATTATTATCTTATTTATTTAATTATTTATTAATAAATCAATTTTTTCATTTATGAAATACGCTATTAATTATTTTTTCCTTCTACGCTTTAATATTTCTTATATTGATGAAAAAGATCGGGATAAATCGGGATAAAAACAAAAAGAAACTCGAAATAGCTCAGTAGTTTCTTTACATAGTAAAGATAAAATACGAGGGTTTCCGAATTTACACGATAAACGCAAAACACGATACACGATATAACCTGATAAACAATCGACACGATAAACGCAAAACACGATAAACGGAAAACACAATAGAAAATGCAAAACCTGATAAATGGAAAACATGATACGATAGGATACACGCACGATACGATAGGATACACGCACGATAGAACACGATAGAATTGTAAAGAATAACGTTATGACACAAACAATTTAGGAGACCTTATGAAATTACACTAGGAGTTTATTTGTGTTTCAAAATTATCTCATTGATTATAAGTAGCCTTTTCTTAATCATTCAACAAGTAAACCCTACGAGCATGGTATGTAACTGTGTTAAACTATCTTTATCGATAGTTAAAAAAAGACCTTCAGGAGCACACCATGCAAACAACTGATTTAAGTCCCGGCTGGGACGCGGGAGACTGTTTTGTAGCAGAACTACAGGACACAAACAATTCAGGAGACCTTATGACACTAGGAGTGTAAATACAATGTTTAAAGTCTACCCTGTAGTGATTTAATTGTTGCAATTACGCTTACAATTTAAAGTGATTGGAACTTTAGAGTTCACTCTAAAAGGTACTACATGTAAGTGCTAAAACCTTTTTTTCACTATTGACACTTAAGTTAAAGTAATAACCAATATTACTTGTGTCGTCAATTTAAGACTAGAGTATAATTTTATACTTGTATACCTTATTCGTATGCCTTTCAAAAATTTGGCATAAATATTCATAGGTCTCTTCATAAGAATAAGGCATATATAAAACCACATGGTATTCCTGGCTTCAGTTAAATTGTCCAAGGACAACCCGTCGCAGCATGTTTCCTCGAATACAACGAACAGTCCTTTAATATATGGAATTTTTAGACTCTCCACGAAGTTTAACATTAACTTCCCTTTTAAAATGGTAGGTTGTTTTAATAAACGGGAAAATTTAGAAAAATCCTAACAGATCTCAAATTTCTTGACTTCAGATGAAAAATGCGTACAAAACATGAGAGTCGCTCGCAGAAATAATACTTAATTTATCCTTGTACAACATCAATAGTCACGAATACTCTGCACTTTACAAAGGCTTAAAATTCATACCAACCCCACAAAAAAGAAGTATCAAAAAAGTTATTTTGAATGACTTTGCAAAACTCAGATGCAAGTATCACTATGATAAGGGAGAAAACTCCCCTATACATCCTTTCAGAAAACCTTCGGGTCACAAACCCCCACTGGCTTGTAATACTGTAGAAAAATACATTAATAAAACGAAATTAGAACTAACATCTATTCCAATCAGGAAAATACACAACTGAATTAGAAGAGAAGTCCTTAATTCTCGGAGACACAATAATAATATTGTTTTTAAAAAAGACGAAAAAAGCAACACAATTTTAATTATGGGCAAAGACATTTATCTCAGTGGCATTGCGCCAACTGCGATCCAAATAAGAAGGGGGGGGGTGGTACATTTGTGTTATAGATGTTTACAGTGTTTTTTTTTAAATTTTTTTTAAAGGGATGGACTTTGACGACTTGACTCTAGGTTTACTCGTCGATGACCATGATATAGATATAGCATGAAATGGAAATTTAAGAAGACATCCGTCTTCAGGTCTTATGCTACATGTGGTCCTTCATCTTCTTAACAATCTGTAGATTCTGGAAAGAATGAAGAGTTCTTCTCTTCTGGCATGTCTCGCCCAGTTGACGGATGTCCTCCGGCGCTTACGTTCAGTACTCAGGCCAAGTTCCAACGGCACTGGACGGAAAAGCATCTGCCGGAGATTGTTTCTTATGCCTATCCAGTCGCCAAGTGCAATATCTCCTGCCGTAGACGATACGATATGAAGATGCATCTTCTTAGAGTCCATGGGACCAACAAGGAATTTGTAGAAAGTCTACTTGTATGCCAAGTTATATTGAAATCGGACCAAAACTGTAGGAGGAGTAACATATTGAATGTTTTTCCACAGAAATTTCTATTTTTAGTTACTAGGGCAACACCGTTCATCCAAATCAAAAACCGATGCACTATTTTATGAATCTTAGTGTGCGAAATTATAATAAATTCAAACCAAAACTGCAAGAGTAGCGTTTTGAAAAAAATGTTTACAGACAGACAGACAGACAGACGGGACACCTTACTATCGCATAAGCTCTTTTGATCTCTGACCAGTAAAGCTAAAAAAGCTAGAAATACTGATTTGAATTCGTGATTACTATGACAATTAGCGAACCTAGCCACCCAAACAGATATTTTCGGTGGAGGAATTTTTAGAAATTGTTTTACCTATTTCATTTGATATCTCTTTTTTATCCGTTATAATTTGATTTCGAACATTAAGATGTTGATATTTTTCAGGACCTTTACCTTTAATTTTTCTAATTGCATTCCAGACCTTATTGATAGGAGTGTGAGAATTAAGGCTGGAAACGAATTTTTTCCAAGATTTTTTGTTTATTAAAGGATGAAGGGGGAATTAATTTATACCTAATTCTGCAACTTCGTTCTTTCTTTTGTAACTTTATCATATTCAAATATGCCCAAAAGTTTCCAACTCGGGATTATGAATCTATAAAATAATGATATTTTCTTTCACATGCAGGCAAGAGACTCGGAGGTTGTCACAGGTTGCCAAAGTGCAGCCGAATATAGAGGGGCTATCGGGAGCAAAATATGTATATGGAGAGGTTGTTTTAATTTTCATGTTATAAACTCTCGATTCCCGCCTACATTTTGGAACCATTTAATTCAATATAAATAGCAATTTGGCCATAAAATCTTTGTTTAATGCAAAGAACAGTTCAATGGTAATTGACAAATCGTCTTAATACAAGCGCTAACTAGTAAATTATCCATTATTCCAGCTCTTGAAATAAGGGGGGTAGATGATTTTTTCCGGAGTTTCAAGCATCACCGTGTTTTGAAATAGTCTTGGATATGATTAAATGTTCCTTATATCTTTTCTTATGTTTTGGGCAAATTAATAAAACATAAATATATCAATTAAATGTAATGTTTCAGTTGTATATCGTTTTGAAATTGGTGGAAAATAAGCATTTTTATCGTTTTTTGTCAATAAACATATGTTCCACCCCGTGTCACACAAAAAGCTTTGGTATGAATTTGTGCAACAACATTCCATAGTACCTGTTAAAATGATTTTTTGTGACACGGGGTGGAAAGATGTTTTAAAAATATTTTCCGTTTTCCGTTGATTTCTTTAGTGGAAAACACAATTTTTGCCAAAATTTAAGAGTTATTTCTCTTTGATTTCCCAAAAAAGTAATGTTTTATGAAAATTCAAATAATTATCTATAATAAAATATTAAAAATTCATCAAATATGTTAACTTTTAGAAATTGACTTTGAGGTAGGCGGGAGAACAATACTATCGTTCGCAGTTCTTCCGAGAACTGATATGACCTACCATGCATGGTCTATCAAACATGTAGCTGAGAAGTTCATCCCAACAAAGACAGACAGAACCAATCAGATGAAGAGATAAATGACATAGAAACAACAAGAGGCCTTAAAAGCATCTAGGGACAACGAGTATCGAAGGATAAGGGAATTGGAGGCGCAAATAGACCAACAGCCTCAACCCGTGGCGCAACCCAAACAAGTTTGAGAATCAACGCCTAGAATTCCTGTCCCGCAAATGGATGATTTTGACGGCAGCACACCGATGTCGAAATGGTGGACGACCTTTATGGTTTACATAGCCCTAAAGTCCATCACAGAGGCCAAAGCCATCAAACTTTTACCATTTAATTTGAAGGGAATCGGCCTTAATTTTTTTACACACTTAGACACAATGTCCAAAACATCACTAACCCGCATCAGGGATGCCTTCTTTTTTTGGTTCCGCCCGACAGTCCCGTTAGCCAAGGCTTAATGCAGAGGAAACCTTGGAAAAATACTTTATCCGAGTACGAGAAAATCGGCTGCTGACAGTTTCATAGACGAAGACAGCATCACTTAGTTCGCTAAAAAAGGGTCTCCTTCAGAAATTAAGAGTGATCGTGATACCACAGATTCCGAAGTCTCTGGAAGACCCCTTCAG
>NW_026918497.1:0-14544 GCF_032062105.1 Saccostrea cuccullata | reverse complement strand
AATTTTAGATACATGTATCAATGACTGAGAGCGAAAGAATAAGTATACTGGTATACATGTGTTTGTTCGGACCACAGAACCAACCCGTTTGCCTGATCCGCCATGCCAAAGACAACAGTTAGATTGAGGGTTTGACAAGATACATTTAGGCCCCAGAAGCGTATAAATATTTTTGAATAACCTTCAAGTTAACTTAGAAGTGTAATGCAAAAAAACTCTATAGCAACCAAACATACTATAGTATGTCTCCAATGGTGATAGTTCTAAATTTAGAAGTTTAACACTTGTATTATTATCATATTCCATAAAGTATAACAATTATGTTTTTCTACACCTTAAAAAAAAGTCCTAGTAGTATATAAATCTATACAAATATAAAATTAACATTTCCAGTGTTTTGACTGAGTGGACAAAAAAAATCTTTTGGCCAGGACTTCAGAAGGCGTAAACAAACAAGACAGATGGCAAAATCGCATAATACGACAATCATACTGGTAGTCAATACATTTTGTTAGCAACCATCAAAGAACACTATATTAACCTAGAGCTTTGAGGCTGGTGAGTTTTTTTAACTCTAAGGGTATCTAAATCAACAGAAAACTTGTATTTTCAAATTTAGGATTATGTCATTTATTTATTGTTTATCGTGTGACAAAATGTTATGTCATGTGAATTTTAAATTTACTTAGTAAACATAACATTTCATGTTGTAAATTTAGTATTTTCTGCGATGCGACCCTATAAAATCAAAATTTACAACCTGACAGTCATGAAAAGTTACATATTATCACAGTTTAACCCAGGGTATCTTACCTTTAGTGCATTTAATATTAACAAAATATATTATGCACTTTGCAGATTTAGTGGTCTGAAAAAAAATGGGGACCTCTGAAAACTCCGATTCCTCAGTCCATAATGATGGTACACTTATCACCGACGCCACCACAGACCTAAACGATCGTGACAATTCTGTTGACTTGAAACCGAACCCCATCTCAGAGCAGGAGATCTTGATGATGAAAAACAGTAATTTTGAATCTAGTTCTGGCTTTCCAAATGTCAGATCCTCACGGAACAGAGATTTTGATGAAAGGCACTTTATACGCAGCAGGAAGAGTAAGAAACCAGGAAGTGAGACTATACTCAGAACTTTCCGACGCATGCGCAGTGTCAGTATGTGTTACCCCCATCATAATACAACAGCCTCTGATTTCATGGAGCAGCTACAGTCACATCCTTACAAGGACGCACATAAAGGCATGTTTCACTTCAGCTGCTTTCTTGCTTGAATAAAAAAATTTTTTAAGAGTAGAGATATCCTTTTTTGTTTAAATGAAAATTGATTCATAATAATTCTGTCCTTTCAGTTCCTTGGTGGACATCATGGCGAGTGCGCTTCTCTGGTCTATGTTTCGTCGGTTTCTTTTTCTTGTATGCCCAGAGAGTCAACCTCAGCATTGCTATCGTCTGTATGGTTAAGACGGAACTCACAGCAACCAACATGAAGCATCAGTCAAATTTTACCAATATGTCAACCCATTGGACTCCTCTCAATAATTCAACAATAAATTATGAGCAGAGCTACCTTAATCAGTCTAGCCACGCTACAGGAACTCCATACAGTGTGCCAAAACTTTGTCCCGACCCAGTACTTCTCTCTAAACACATGGTATGGATTTTAAGAACATTATATGAACTTATAATAGATATAACCGACATTGACATACTAGTATACAAATATGGCAAGCCCTTTTACTATTTATTCGTGAAATTAAAAAAAATCTTTCAATAGCAGAGCTATCTCTCTAGCATAGAGAGATATCTCTTTAGATCATAGAGATATCTCTTTGACTAATAGAGATATCTTTATACCTTAGAGAGTATTTCTTTTTGTAAGATATCTAGATATCTCTTTTACTTAGAGGAGGTATCTTCATAAGCAAGAAGATATCTCTTCAAGCGAGAGAGATATATCTTAAAGTTAGAGAGATATCCCCTTAACAAGATTAAAAGAAATATCTTTTTTACAGATATATCTTTTTAGATTTTCAAAAAGAGATATCTCTCTAAGCTAAAGAGATCTCTTATAATGAATAAGACATCTCTTTTTCAGTGATCCTTAAAATAAAATAATTAATTCCCCCCTTTAAAACGAAAGCGAAACACGAAGTAAAGACTCTGGAATAATTTTACGGTCATAAGAAAAAGAATGAGCATGCAATACACAGAATAATATATGTACTTTATAGAAAAAATGCTGTAAATCCATTGTTTTGAACAACAAATAATGAAAGTTTAATGTTAAGGAAAACAAAGTTAGCATAAAATCTCAAATGCAATGGACCAATGTTCTCAGTCTATGAAATAATCAATTATTACTAATTTGAAATCTTGACAACACTGAATTACTTGTCATATTTAGTAAAGTTTTAATGTAAAATATCATGAATATGTCAAAATTTAAAAGTGCTTTAATTTACTTCCGTGAATAAAAAGCTTACTTCTGGTAAAGGGAGGAGTCATTTCAAATGGATTTAAATAAAAATAATGAAAAGAGATATCTCTTTTTGCTTGAGAGATATCTCTTTTTTTACACTTTTGAAAGATATCTCTTTTTACTTTGAGAGATGTCTCTTAAGATAAACGAAGAGAGATATCTCTTTTACTTTAAGAGATATCTCTTTAATTTGGAAAGATGTCTCCAAAAGTAAAAGAGATATCTCCAAAAGTAAAAGAGATATCTTTTTAACGTTCACAGATATCTCTTTTCACGAAAGAGATACCTCACAAGGAGAAAGAGATATCTGGTCAGGTATATAAGAGATATCTCTCTAAGTTTAAGAGATATCTCTTTCTCTTAGAGATATCACTTTAAAATGAGAGATATCTCTTTAAGTTTGGAGATACCTTATTTCTCTAAAATGAGAGATATCTCTAATTTTAAGATACAATTTATTTTCCGAATAAATAGCAAAAGGGCTTGCCATATACAAAGGTCATATGAATAGTTGTGCGCTCATCACAATCACTCAAATCTTTTGAAAGTTACAAAGTTACAAAATTTTATTTATAGGAAGGTGAGTTTACTTGGGACAAAGCTCTCCAGGGAGCCATTCTGGGAGCTTTCTTTTGGGGATACACAGCTATGCAGATTCCCTCCGGTGTTCTGTCGGAACGCTTCGGGCCTCGCCTAACGATCTTCGTAGGAATGTCATTGGTGTCCGTCCTCACCATTTTAACACCATTCCTTGCTGGGAAAAAGCTCCAGCTTGCTCATAATAACTCGTGTCTTTATAGGAATAGGAGAAGTAGGTATAATGGTATGATCTTTTTGACGACCAAATTAATTGAATAATTGTGCACAAGCTAAATGTTCTTTTTGATAGGCTACGATGTACCCTGGAGCTCAAGCATTTTGGGCCAAATGGTCGCCGCCCCACGAAAGAAGTAGGCTTGTAGGATTTGCATTTGGGGGTAACTAAGACAATAAAAAAACAGCATCCATGTTTCAGTTTTAATTGTTCATCAACTCTAGGTCATAATTATGAAAAATATTGGTAATTTTCAGGTACTCAGCTTGGAAATGCTCTAGCGTTTCCCGTATCTAGTCTTTTCTGTGAATATGTTGGCTGGCCTTGGATATTCTATTTCTTAGGTAAGATAATATGCCTTTCCTCCAAGTCTATCGCAGAGGAAATAATACTTCTGCATATATACGTAATAAAATTATTGTTATAATGTGCAATAAACTATGTACAATAGAATTTTCAAACATTTTACCCGTACAAAAATATGCTTTTCAGTTGAAAAGAGTCAATCATTTAAACTCATCTTTTGTCATACTGAGTGTTCATTTTAAGGATTACTTTTACATAAGTAAATTATGGAAGAACTTTCCTGTTAAAGGAAGATATTTTCATAACATAATTTATTCTTAGGATCCTGCTCGTTGCTCTGGACACTGTTTTGGGGGTTCTTCGTGAGGGACAGTCCAGAAGAAATGCCAAATATTACAGAAATCGAGAAAAAGTATATCGAACACTCGCTCGGAAAAGAAAATTTGCCGGAGAACCCTGATCTGCGAAAGAAGGTACAATCTGTTTTATCCAAACCAAAGGGCTTTTCATCATTTCTGCCCTTCATAGTCAAAACTTTTGATTATTCATTTTGTAAATAACTTGAATTTGATCGAGTTTGATACATTTGTAAATAAAAGTTTCTTTCTGCATAATGAAACCACTCCTTTCAGCGTGGTAAACCTTAGCAATGATAAAATGTCTTAAAACATTGTTCAACCCGTCACTTTATTTGTACCTTAAGCCTTGATCTTTTTTAAATCCTGGCCTTTTCCAGTCTCTGCAAAATTAAGAGTGTGAACCGAGGTAAGGTTACTTATTTAAAATATTCCACGATATTGAAGTGGGAGGGTATATACGAGTGTTCGGAATGTCCGTCCGTCTATCTTTACTTCCGTTCCGTTATACGCTTTGGGGTACCCATCTCTTATCCGCAACTCTTCTTATACCATTGTATCTTTCATAGAATTTTTGTTACATGGTGCCATTGTGCACCTCCTATATTACTTGTTGATCTGACACTTACTTCGGGTCTCCCAGAGCAAAACATGGACTCTTCCATTATAAACATATGGGAGGTGGGGAAATCATTTAGTGAGCTCAGTGCTCACAGTACCTCTAATTAAAATCCGTGACTGAATTTGACAACACTACTCTTTGTAATTCTAGCGTCTCTGTATCACTACAGTGTACATGTGCAGGTAAGATTCATCGTTTATATTTTATATAATTTATATTATATACTATGATATATTTATATACTCCCAGTGTGTGTAAATGAATCCTAACGTTGCTTTATATGTATCTCGATCAATGCCAAGTCAAAATTATCTCGCCGTGAACCTCTTGCATGTTGCAGCCTAGCAAGACTAAGAAATGCTGCAAAGTTAATTAAAAACACAAAAATTATTTTTCTTGTGATTTTTTCCACTTTCCCAACCTCAGGTCTGCAGAAGTACACAACAATTTTGTAATTAGTGAGTTTGTAAATATAGCCATGTATTCTAAAGACAAAGACATCGACTGATTTTGTTTTTATGGCTCATGGAATCATTGATTGCTAGATGTAGCATTGTATAGATATTTAACAACAGGATATTTGTTATATATAGATTTACTACTGCTTTTATTTTTCAAATCATCAACAATCCATTTTCATGCTGGTAAGATTTGTGAGCCAGCAGGAGGCCCTCTACAGGCTAATTTTTTATGGAGCTTTTCATGGCTATTAAATTCTAAATAAGCTTTGAATGTGTTAATGTACTAGTAATTGTTTGATATATGCGCAACAAGTCCGATATAACATTCTCAATTGGTAGCCATTTCACTTTATGTAAATATGAAAGAACTTTTTGACAATGGTCGTGCTTACTAGATAAGAAAATAAGACGGAAAAACATTAAGAGGTAAACCTTCTCTTGAGAAATACCATTTATGACTCGGATTACGATATATCGTATTGCCTTTTTGACCAATAAACATGGTATTTCGCTCTTTATGGGCCTTAATATGCATTACAATGTTAAAAATATTAATCTTGAAGTCATCGTCTTTGTGTACAACAAAATCTGAGTCCTCGCAGTACTTGGTCATGCTTCTGTACCCCGTCACTGTTTTATAAGTCAGGTTTCTATAAGCGTCAACGAAAGTTTCCTGGATGATGCCTCCGTATATTTTGCTCTCTTTAGAATTCCCTTATCTCTGCTAACAGACTACCCAGAAAAAAACACAATGATTTAATCGAATTTTAAAAACGCATCTATTTTGCAAACTAAAATTTTCTGGAAAAGACTTAATGAGTAATAATTTTGGTTCCATTATAAGTTTTAAAGAATGGCAGATCAAAGAAGGGTTTATTATACATATATATGTAATTTTTGCATACAATGGTATTGCCTTGGACACATTAAGACTGTCATTTATTGCTGGAGGCAGATTCTTTTAGTGATGCAGTAGACTAAGGAGAGGCCTTTCAGTTCATTGCGAGGTCTTTTCAATATTTTTGTAACCAGTATACTCGTAAAGGTTATAAAAATATATGTCAGGAACACATTTTGAAAAGACAGCTCTTCATCTCCAGCACCAAGGAAACAATCTTACATAATATAATAATACGAGTCACCAGCTAGAAATGAAGTAACAAATTAAACGCTTCTTTTGTAAATACTGTAATCTACGTCTTAATTTGGTACCGTGTTATCCTGTGAAAGAAATACTGTAATTTGCTCTGAATTTATTTAAGCTCGCATTTAATGTCTAAAAGTGTCCAAATATAAAAGATTATGAATGGAATTTTTAATTCTTCAAATTGTATTGTCTTAGAGTAAAGACGAGAGAATGATTTTTTTTTTCAATTTTATATTAAAGGTGCATGGACACAGATTTGAAGTTAATATTTTCTGTATAATATCACGATTTATATATTTTAATAGCACTTAACATGAAAAAATATTAAAAATTTTATTACATCTTAAAGTTATTGAAACTTCAAATTTTTGGATGGGCTTGATTGACATATCCTTGCACTCTCAAAAATTTACTTTTGTTACTTAGGAAAAGTGGCAATCTTGTTGTGTATTAATGGAAAATATTAAAACTATAATCAAAAAAATTCAGAGTAGAAATGTTGGAAAGCAAAACATATACACAGTTTATTATCAGTCCGTACATAAGAAACATTTTTACTGCTCAATATATTTTTACATAATTTTTGTTTGTTCATATTTTTTTCTGTTTGACCACAAAAACTTTAATCTTGCCTATAGCTTTTGTTTGGAGCTAGGTCTTTCATTTTTCTCGACTAGACCTTTATTGATCTATTGTGGTATTCCTTTGACAAGTCCTTTCTTTCAGTATCCATTATATTTGACCATGACCTTCGAGAGTCTGACCCACTTCTGCTAAATTTTACCAAACTTCAAACTTGCCAATATATAACTTTTCATTGTTCAAGGCTAAAAGTTTCATTATTCATGTGTGCTTTTTCTTCTAGACCAAACTTCTTGGCATTTTGTTGTTAAATACATTGCTGTTTTCCGTGATATTTTGCAGGGTAAACCCTGGAAATCCATTCTGACGTCACTTCCTGTTTGGGCTATTCTTGTGACCAATGCAGCTGGAAATATGGTGCTTACATGCTGTTGACTCAGATTCCTACGTATCTGAAGGAAGTTCTCAAGTTTAACATCAAGTCTGTAAGAATCTAACAGTATGGTTTGAACTTTGAATTAATATGTTTTACGGCGTGACCGTTGAGGCGAGCGCAGTTGTACCATCAAAACACTTGAAAAATTGATCAGCCACTTCAAACATCAAGTCGCACGAGAATTTCGACTAGCTTTGACGTCACATGACGTCACGGAGCTCGTCGGAGCTTACGGAAACGGCCGAGCGTCTGTTTTAAACTATAGATCTAGCACAATTTCGGTCGAAAAACATTGCAGAGTTATTTTTTGTTTCTTTGAAAGATTTCTACAAACTGAAAGCTTTTTATGCTTTACGTTATTGTTTATTTATTTATCTATTTCACGGAAGCAACCGACATGACTTAATTAGCATATCGTCAAAATTCGTAAGTTTCCGGTGACGTCATTTGTATCATTTCCGAAGGGCAAGGTGAAAGCCGGTGTTGTGGCATGGGTGTATTTTTTTGAATAAGGTAAGGAAAAATCATTTCGTTAAGATTTCGGTAAGAAACAATGTTCCTTTATTTTTTTTACTATTTTTGATTTATTCGCGCAAAGGACATTGGGTAGTGCAGGAATTCTGGGAATGTTGCACAGAGAAATTTGGCTGACGTATGTACAGATTTCAATCCGAATTTCCTCTAGCTGTTCTTACACGTTAGTCTATTCCAGCTCGCTTCGCGAGCGTCGCTTCGCGACGCTCGCTGCGCTCGCTATAAAGAATAACTTGGTAGCAAAAGTACATCATTTTGAAGGATTAATTTTGTTGTGATGTTTTTCAATATGACTATCTTTCCTCTTCTGCAGAATGGGATTTATTCTATGATACCATATCAGCATTCTGGATGACGATCATAGTGGCCGGAATATTTGCAGACACACTTATTTCAAGGCAAATTTTAAGCATCAAATGGACTAGAAAGTTGTGTTGTGCAATAGGTATTTAACCTTTATTGCATCATCGAGATATTTTTAGAGTAAGGCCAAAAAAAAAAATAGTCTTGTTTCCTGCTACCCGACAGACCCTATTTTTGGGGGCCGACCCTAAAAATTTTTTTTTCGATTTGGAAAAAAAATCGAAATATTTCCGGAATTTGTCGTTCTGTCACCGTTTTCAGTTCCCCTGTTATAAATACAAAACAAAATGGCGGCGGCCATTGGAAGAGGCCAGCCTCATGTGCACTCTGTTATTTTGGAACGGTGTCGCTACAAGGACACAAAAACAAGTGTAATAACAACCTTTTCGAGTTCTACCACTTTAAATGATATCTTTGCTAGTGATCGATTGTCAGTTGTCAGAAGCTCTTCGATGCTACTCATCGATTATAAAATAAATATCGCCGACATCGCTAACAAAAAATAAAATTGTCATACTTTAATTTTATTACCAAATCCAAGTGCAAAGAGCATAAAAGTAGTGGTGAATGCTGAAAACAAGGAAGGATCCCGTGTCTTGTAGATACTTTTACCGCCATGATTAAATATGGGGTTAGACTAATACCAGGAAATGGTAATATTGCAAGTAAAGGAAAACATAATTAGTCTAGTCAATCTTTAAACATAATTATCACCATAAATACATGTCTAACGTCTGGATAATTACTTTTACAATTTGCAATTTTAACTAACTAAAACTAATTTTAAGAAATAAATACATGTATTAAATGAAAGGTAGGACTAATATCAGTAAGATACCCATTGCATGGACTTTATAAAAAAAAAGTTAATTCCCATTCTGTTTCAATAGTTCTATATTGTTTAAAGTAACAAAATATTTTTTTCCAAATCTTAAAAAAGAAATTTCAATTAACATTTGTTCTTGATTTAGTTCCTGTTCACTAAAATATTTCACTTAAATTACAAATGTACATGTATAAAGATTCATCATCTTTTTTTGTTTTTTTGTTTTAGATTTCAAATAGTAAACAACGATAAAATTAACCTGCTCAGAAATCAAATCATTGTAATCTAACAAAGTTCATGGTTTCTGTAACACATATGGTCCTTCGCTGAGTTTTTAAAGGAATGATTGATTATCTACTTGACAAATACCTTCATGTTACATAACTGAAAAAAAATCTGAGAAAACTAAAAGAGCTTTCTACACAGTGTACTGTATATTATAAAATACCACTTGAGTTGTTGTGCATCAAGATATGAAATTTAAGTAAAAGATTATATTGAGTGACTTGTGATATGTTTAATTTGATCATGTATTCAGTTCATATCCAAAAAAATGCCGTCGGAAAAAAATAAAATAAAAAAATAAAATAAAATAATTTTCCTACCTACCTACCCTATTTTTTTTAGGCTGGTAGCAGGAAACAAGACTATTATTTTTTTTGGCCTAAAATACTTTCAGTCAGAAATTTGTATTTGAATAAAATGTACAAAGAAGATGTAAATGATAGGTATAGATTACGTACGTATATATGGACCCAATAAATAGTTTTTCATTGGAATAGTGTTATTTTGTAGGTCATTTTGTACCCGCGGCTTTTTTGATTGCCCTTGGATATATGAAGTGTTTCCAGCAGGAAGCGGCTGTTTTCCTTCTTACACTGTCACTTGCGTTCTGTGGCTTCCAGTTTCCGTCCGTTTTTGTGAACCATGGTGATATTGCTCCCAACTATGCTGGTACTATATTTGGTTTTACCAATACTGGAGCGAGTATTCCAGGGATAATTGCGCCCTATGTGGTCGCCTCCGTAACTGTTAACGTAAGTTTTTTCATTGGCCTGTTGTCATTTATTTTGAACGTTTTCTTTCGAATTAGCTTATGTGCATGGCAAGATAATGGTATTTAATAATGTCGTTATATGCAAAATTTGAATCATACCTGGTCGAGAATCGTCTAATAAAGTACGGATAGATTTTAGTGGTTCATTAAAACAGAAATTCCGCAAATAATTGTTCCTCTAATAACTGGATATTTTAAGGTCTATATAAATGTAGAAAATTATACAATTTGCTCTACAGTATTGGCGGAGGGCCAGCAGAATTTTTGCACAAGTAAGCTTACAAATCCGTTCAAATAACACAATTCAGAATTAGTTTAAAAATCAGAGGTGGGATCAGTAGCGACCACAGAACTTGCGATATACGTATACTGACTTTAAACAAGACTGTTGATATTATTGTTTCATCAACTTCTTTGTCAATAATTTCGTTCACAGAGCATACCCCTGCGTATAAAATCAACTGAGAGAGATACGGTAATAAACACCTATATGAGGTGACAAGCTATTAAGGGTATATTGCTACATAAGTAAGAATATTGTTTATTGAAACGTTGCGTTTATTATAACGCTTTGTTAGCTCACCTGAGCCAAAGACTCAAAGTGAGCTTTTCTGATCACAATTTGTCTCATTGTCGTCGTTATCGTCGTTGTTGTTAATTTTTCACATTTTCGACTTCTTCTCAAGAACCGCTGGGCCAATTTCAACCAAACTTGCCACAAAGCATCCTTGGGTAAAGGGGATTTAAGTTCGTTCAAATGAAGGGCTACGTCCTCATTCAAGGGGAGATAAATGGGAATTAATGAAAATTTGGTGGTATCTTTTAAAAATCTTCTTCTCAAGAACCACTGTGCCAGGAAAGATAAAACTTATGAGGAAACATCCTCAGGTAGTGTAGATTCAAGTTTGTTCAAATCATGACCCCCGGGGGTAGGGCGGGGCCACAATGGCCGACCAAAGTTTTACATAGAAATATATAAGAAAATTCTTTAAAAATCTTCTTCTCATTAATAGCAAAGGCATGAATGGTCATATTCATATGGAAGCATTCATAGGTAGCGTAGATTCAGGTTTGTTCAAATCATGACCCCCGGGGGTAGGGCGGGGCCACAAGGCTGATCAAAGTTTTACATAGAAATATATAGAAAAATTCTTTAAAAATCTTCTCCTCAAGAACTACTGTGCCAGTAAAGATGAAATTTATAGGGAAGCATCCTCAGGTAGTGACCGTTCACGGTAGCTCAGTTGGTAGAGCGCTCGCCCCGTGATCGGGAGGTGGTGAGTTCGTATCTCGGCCGCGACTGACCCAGTCGATAAAATGGGTAGCAACTGTTCCTTCGCCATGCGCTCGGCACTTTGAAGTGAAAGTTGCGGGTCCTTCGGATGAGACCTTAAAAACCGAGGCCCCGTGTCAGCGGCAGGCGTTGGCACGATAAAGATCCCTCATGCTCAATGGCCCTGAGTGCCGAGTAAAGGTCAAAATTTGAAGTCCTTCACCGGCATACGGTGACGTCTCCATATGAGTGAAAAATTCCCGAGAGGGACGTTAAACAATATACAATCAATTAATCCTCAGGTAGTGTAGATTCAAGTTTGTTCAAATCATGACCCTCGGGGGTAGGGCGGGGCCAAAATGGCGAATCAAAGTTTTACATAGAAATTTATAGGGAAATTCTTCTTCTCAAAAATAACAAAGCCATGATTAGTCATATTTATATGGAAGCATCCTTAGGTAGTGTGGATTCAAGTTTGTTCAAATCATGACCCCTGGGGGTAGGGCGGGGCCACAACATGGAACCCACTTTTTCCATAGAAATATGTAGAAAAATTCTTTAAAAATCTTCTTTTCAAGAATGGCAAAGCCATGATTAGTCATATTCATATGGAAGCATTCTCAGGTAGTGTAAATTCAAGTTTGTTCAAATCATGCCCCAAAGGGGGGGAGGGGGGGGGGTAGGGCGGGGCCACAATGTAAGTTTAAATGTAAAGGGCCATAAAGCCACAGGTAGTCAAAGAAATATGCAAGCATCCTTAGTTAGTGTAGATTCAAGTTTGTTTCAATCATACCCTCTTCCCTCTTTTAGGATTGGTTGGAACCACTTTTAGCTCACCTGAGCCGAAGGCTCAAGTGAGCTTTTCTGATCACATTTTGTCCGGCGTCCGTCTGTCTGTCCGTCTGTCCGTCTCTCTGTAAACTTTTCACATTTTCGACTTCTTCTCAAGAACCGCTGGGCCAATTTATACCAAACTTGCCAAAAAGTATCCTTGGGTGAAGGGGATTCAAGTTTGTTCAAATGAAGGGCCACGCCCTTATTCAAGAGGAGATAATTGGGAATTAATGAAAATTTAGTGGCATATTTAAAAAATCTTCTTCTCAAGAACCACTGTGCAAGGAAAGATGAAATTTTGGGGAAACATCCTCAGGTAGTGTAGATTCAAGTTTGTTCAAATCATGACCCCCGGGGGTAGGACGGGGCCAAAATGGCCGACCAAAGTTTTACATAGAAATATATAGGAAAATTCTTTAAAAATCTTCTTCTCAAGAATGACAAAGCCATAATTCATCATATATATATATATGGAAGCATGCTCAGGTAGTGCAGTTTCAAGTTTGTTCAAATCATGACCCCCCGGGGTAGGGCGGGGCCAAAATGGCCGACCAAACCTTCACATAGAAATATATAGGAAAATTCTTTAAAAATCTTCTTCTCAAGAATGACAAAGCCATAATTCATCATATTTATATGGAAGCATGCTCAGGTAGTGTAGTTTCAAGTTTGTTCAAATCATGACCCCCCGGGGTAGGTGGGGCCACAATGGCCGACCAAACTTTTACATAGAAATATATAGGAAAATTCTTTAAAGATCTTCTTCTCAAGAATGACAAAGCCATAATTCATCATATTTATATGGAAGCATGCTCAAGTAGTGTAGATTCAAATTTGTTCAAATCATGACCCCCAGGGGTAGGGCGGGGCCAAAATGGCCGACAAAAGTTTTTAAAGATATATATAGGAAAATTCTTTAAAAATGATTTTCTAACAAATAGCAAATCTATGATTGGTCATGGGACTACTTTTGGATTTAAACTTTACAATAAAAAGCCATTTTCTGCTTTTTCCTACCCTTAGTGCTCAGGTGAGCGATGTGGCCCATGGGCCTCTTGTTTGTTTAAACTTTTCGATAATAAACTGATTTCTGCTTTTTCCAAGCTACAGTGCTCAGGTGAGCGACGTGGCCCATGGGCCTCTTGTTGTTAGGTTATTATTAACGTTTTTTAGCTCACCTGAGCCGAAGGATCAAGTGAGCTTTTCTGATCACATTTCGTCCGGCGTCCGTCTGTCTGTAAACTTATCACATTTTCGACCGCTGGGCCAATTTCAACCAAACTTGCCACAAAGCATCCTTGGGTAAAGGGGATTCAAGTTTGTTCAAATGAAGGGCCACGCCTCATTCAAGGGGAGATAATTGGGAATTAATGAAAATTTTGTTGCATGTTTTAAAAATCTTCTTTTCAAGAACCACTGTGCCAGGAAAGATGAAATTTATATGGAAGTATCCTCAGGTAGTGTAGATTAAAGTTTGTTCAAATCATGACCCTCGGGGTTAGGGCGGGGCCACAATGGACGACCAAAGTTTTACATAGAAATATATAAGAAAATTTTTTAAAAATCTTCTTCTCAAGAATTGTAAAGCCATAATTGATCATATTTATATGGTAGCATCATCAGGTAGTGCAAATTCAAATTTGTTCAAATCATGACCCACGGGGTACGGCGGGGCCACAATGGCCGACCAAAGTTTTACATAAAAATATATAGGAAAATTCTTTAAAAATCTTCTTCTCAAGAATAGCAAAGGCAAAATTGATCATATTTATATGGAAGCATCCTCAGGTAGTGTAGATTCAAGTTTGTTCAAATCATGACCCCCGCGGGTAGGGGGCCAAAATGGCCGACCAAAGTTTTACATAGAAATATATAGGAATTTAAAAAAAAAAATCTTCTGAAGAATTGCAAAGCCATAATTGATCATATTTATATGGAAGCATCCTCAGATAGTGTAGATTCAAGTTTGTTCAAATCATGACCCCCTGGGGTAGGGCGGGGCCACAATGGCCGATCAAAGTTTTACATAGACATATATAGGAAAATTCTTTTAAAAGTCGTCTTCTCAAGAATAGCAAAGCCATGATTGGTTATGGGACTAATTTTGGATTTAAACTTTTCAATAATAAACCAATTTCTACTTTTTCCTAGCCACAGTGCTCAGGTGAGCGATGTGGCCCATGGGCCTCTTGTTTTAATAAAATAACCAAATATGAAACAGATGTGTCAGACTCTGTAGAATCTTTTATTTAAAGCTAACTGGGATATAGTGTCGACATATGAATGAACATAGCTATTGTTTATTGATAATACGTCTTTGATATATCTTAAGGTCAAGTTGAGGGCCACATCAAGTGTTTACTTCTTCCCATGTATAAGATTTTGAATAAATTCCGCTTCATGTAATTGTGTATCAAAACATCACAAAATTTTGTT
>NW_026918496.1:0-14125 GCF_032062105.1 Saccostrea cuccullata | reverse complement strand
GCAATGGAGTGAATGTAACTAACCATGATGTACTGATCAATAAAACAGAATTTTAAGTACATGTACATGTACTGATAAGTAGTATTTATCTGTATAATTATATGATATTATAATAACAAAAGTTTACCTTTGTTTGTTTATTTGGATTTAATAGTTGTATAACCACTGCAAACAAATTTACCACCGCCTATGCGGGTTATGTGTTTTTTCCTCAGTAATGGAAGATTAGTGTTGCTGTGTCTGTTTATCTGCAAAACTTTTCCCCTTAAACTTTAGATTTGATGACTTTTCTGTTCCACATGTGAATTTCTTGTGCAAAGACCTTTTTGGTACCAGCATAGGTTTGACCTTGGAGTTTGACCCACTCTTGCAACTGTTTACGAGACTCAAACTACGGGTCCCATGTTTTTTTTGAAAACACTATGTGTTTGTGAAACACTGTATGGCAATATAGCGAAGATTAAACGTTTCTTAGATGAATATTTAATATATTGGTACCGAAAGTATGGTATTCTCACTGGAAATTCAATTGTGAATTATGAAAGTAGGCAAGCTTCATAAGGATGGAAATCTCCAAAGTCCAGGTCAAAAGGCCAAGGTAATTGGCATCCAATGAAAGGTCGTGCGACAAAGAATACATATGTGAAGTAAGGAATTCCTAGTTCTAACCCTTCAAAAGTTATGGCCAAGGTTAAAAATGTTAAAAAGTAGGTCAGATTCCAAGGTCAAGTTGAAAATTATTGATATAAAATGTCACAAGAACTAAATATCTAAACAATGAAAGCAGTAGCCCGAACCCTTCAAAACTTATGGTCAAGGTTTTTTTTAAAAAGTAAGTCAAACTCCAAGGTCAAGGTCAAAGGGTCAAAGTTCTTGAAAACTTATGAAGGGTGTTCTCATAAGGATTACATATATGAAGTATAAGAGCACTAGACCTTAGCGTTCAAAAGTTTTGGCCAAGTTAAAGTTTTTTCATAAGTACGGAATCTTCACGGTCAAGGTAAAAAAGTCAAGGTAATTGGTATCCAATGAAAGGAATTGCCACAAAGAATACATGTATATATGTGAAGTATGGACGTCCTAGGCCTAACCGTTCAAAAGTAATGCCCAAGGTTAAAAAGTAGGTCAAACTCCAAGGTCAAATGGTCAAAGTTCTTGATATCAAATGAAAGGTCTTGTCACAAAAAATAAAAATGTAACTTATGAAAGCACTAGCCCAAACCCTTTAAAATTTCTGGTCAAGAATTGCTTTTTAAAAATAGGTCAAACTCCAAGGTCAAAGTGTCAAAGTTCTTGGTAACCAATAAAGGGTCTTTGCACAGTGATTACATATGTGAAGTATGAAAACACAAGCTTTCAGCGTTCAAAAGTTATGGCCAAGGTTAAAGTTTTTCATAAGTACGGGAATCTCCAAGGTCAAGTTCAAAATGTCAGAGTTGTTGGTAAACAATGAATGGTTTTCCCAGAATAATGCATATATAAAGTATAAAAGCCATGATATTTACTGTATAAAAGATATGACCAATGTAAAAGTTTGGAAGTTTTGTGTAAAAGTGGGTCAAACCCCAAGGTCAATGTCAAATTTCGTGGTTCCCAAAGAAAAGTTTTGTCACAAGAAATACGAGGGATGTTAGAAAAGTTCGCGGACAAGTTCTATTGTAAGCGTGCTATTTCCACGAAACCAGTCAAACTTTCCGATAAAATTTTAACATATTTTCCAATAACTATACAAACATTTGGTGCTCTCCAGTGATCATTGAAAAATATACAGCTTTTTATTTTTTTTAAAAAAATTGCTTCATCGAGCATGCTACATTTTGGCACGTTAACATCACAAAGACTTTTTAATTAAAATAAAAAAAAAATTGCACAATTATAGGGCAAAGATATTTTTGATATTTTACCTGTCGCTAAAGCATTCATGAAACGTCACTGGGAGAAATTTTGAATAAAATTGGAGGGTATATGACTGTTTTAAAGCCATTTATAAATAACCAATGCGTAAAAATGCCAAAAATCGGAACGTCATCAAGGTCATTGATCACTGCACTACATAAAAATTATGTGTGCAGAGAGGAAAAGGTCTTAAAAGAGTTAAAATGTTCAAGGTGCTGCCGGGAATTTCCTACACATACAAAGGACAAAGTTTTCAAATAGTTGTACTTTATAAGAATGGAAGGATTAACATTTTGAATGATGAACTCCATTGAGACTTCAATACCCCCTTCTCGCATGGACGTTGTGCCGGTATGGTTTTGCACATATGGTTTCCATTCCTAATCGATTAACTGCATATACTTTTTCAAAGACCTTGATTACATCCGAATCAGTACAAAAGACTTTATAATAGAAAAGTAACATGTTTTGATGTAAATATTCAATTCTAAAGTAGAAAAAAAGATAAGAAAAATCTGAAACAAGATGTGTTTGTGAAACACTATGCGCCCAGCGGCAACAAAGTTACAAAAATTATTTTTAGCATATAGGTGACTGTCAAGGTCACAAGGTCATTGATATTAATGTTATTTGAAAGAACTTTAGTTGTAGAGTATGCATACCAAATATGAAGTCTATATCTTTTATGGTTCAAGATTTATGGCAAAAGTTCGAAAATAACAATTTTTTAGCACTAAGGTCACAGTCAAGGCCACAAGGTCAATGACTTTGGTGTCATTTGTATGAGCTTTATTAGTGAAGTATGCATACCAAATATGAAGTCTCTATCTTCTATGCTTCAAAAGTTATGGCAAAAGTTTAAAAAGCTATCTTTAGCATGTTGGTCACAGTCAAGGTCACAGGGTCAATGGCCTTGGTGTCTTTTGAAAGAACTTTATTAGTGGAGTATGCATACCAAATATGAAGTCTCTATATTTCAAGGTTCAAAAGTTATGGCGAAGGTTAAAGTTTTCAGCAGACAGACAAACAGATAAACAGACAAACAGACAAACACACAGGACAAAAGCAATATACGCCTCGGATCTATCGACCCAGGCGCATAAAAATGAAAGATTAATTAAATTGGACAAAGCTTAAAGGGTTGAAATCTTGTTCTCACGTCGCCTTACGTCAAGTGATTGCTCCGTGAATCTCATGACCTCATAGTAAATATCGTTGTAAATTTTCAAGATTTAAGTACATGGACCTGATTTTTTACATACTAATAAACAAAATGTAGGAATTTCTTCAGACATAGGTCATACTTCACAGTACACAATAGTTTTTCCGTAATTCAATGTGTCCGCAAACTTTTTTAACAACCCTTGTACACATGTGAAATAAGAAAGTCATAGCTCCACTTAATCAAAAGGTATTGGCATGGTAAAAGTTTATGCGGACGAACCGATATTACATGTAGCTCTTAATTATTTCAAATGATTTTTTGTATTTCTTCAAAGAAAAATGAAAAAAAAATATTTACATCCAAATTCAATAGATGCTTTCTTTTAAAAATTTTGCCGTAAATGAATACATCACATGAATATTCATGATATATGTAAAAAAAAAAGTCGTATATATATTAAAAAATTGTATATACAAAAATATATATAAAAATTAAACACAAAATATAAGAATATTTTTTAAACTTGAGGTTAAAATCTTCTTAAAACCAGGAACAGCTAGGGAGAATATGTTCGTTAATCATATTTATTAAAGAAATTTAAACGAAGAGGCCAAATTTTAGAGAAATTAATTTTTTAATTTTGGCCAATCCCGATCAAAATTAAACCGATCCCAACCATAATTGTACAATTATTGGAAATAAATAACATTTCCCGAAGAACACTAGTCTGATTAGGTGTGATAGGGTTAAAATATTAGTGAACTTGACAATCAAATGGATTTCTTCATTGTAAATACATGAAAGAGTCGTCGAGAATAAAAGTTGGTTTACAGTACTTGGACATTTAAACATTCTCATATACAGAAGTACATTATTGATAATGGAAAAGAAAACCTTTCTAGTGTTCATGGTAACGACGACTTTATTTCGCGATTTAATGGGGATAAACTAGTTCACAACGATTTATTTTCGCGATCAAGCTTTTTTATCTATTGTTAATAGACATAGAGACTTTTAGGACTGGTTTGCGACGAGGCTGTCGCGAACTTTGCGAAAATATCTCGCACGCGAATAAAAGCTGGTTTACAGTAAACAGTCATAAGTTCATTAACCCATATTGATAATGCAATTCTCATTCAGATAATCTGACGCCAAAAAATATAGTTTAAGCGAGATCAATTGAAGTACATTTCTACAACATGATAGGCCTAATCTAAGGTGTTGAAAACTAAAATGCAACATAACTTTTCTGTTCACAATGTCTCCACATTGGTAGTCACTTCCTAGCCACATTTCCATAAATAATTTACACTATCTCGCTGTAGTCTCGCTAACTATCGCCAGAGCCACTGCCAGGGGTACTCTGAACTCATCAGGTTTTATAATTTGCAGAACACCGAAAAATAAAAGGTTCCGAACACATTATTAGGGGTGAAACCGTCATCTATAAAAGTCAGTCCTTCTAGTAAAAGTCCATTAGGGGTACTTCCTGGCCTCCGTCAGTTTCATTCAATTCGTTTAATTAATTGTTTCGTTCAAGTTGTCATTTTGTTTCCTTTATTTACACGTCCATTTTAGTGTTAAAGATGCATAGACACAGATTTGAAGTTTAGGTAGGATTCTTCTCATATTTCTTGAGATCATTTACATTGCTAGAGGAAAATAAAATGAAAATAGAAAATAAAACAAATTGTTAACATCTCTGAAAGTGCAAAGAAAATGGGAGGAAAGACATAGGGTAAGCTTAATATACCTTGAAGTGATTTTATAAACTACCAGAGTTATCAGAGGAATTCTGTAATTCTTAATAGAAATGAAGATATAACAAACAATGATTTTCTGCAACAGGCACCAGACATTATTCATTTTCCTACTTACAAAAATATACCATACCTATATACATGTAATTAAGGAATGAAGCTTATTTCAACTTATATTATACGATATAACATAACTTGGGGCAGTTAACGCTTTATAAACCGCGAAGCGCTTCATAGAAAAGCGTAAAATGTCCCAAGTTTAGTTATATCGTGTAAAATAAGTTGAAATAAGCTTTATTCCTTATAATTTAATTTCAGTGTAGACAGTGAGACAATTTCCCCCCAAGAATAAGGCTTAAAATTGATTAAATTTTAAAAGTAACGTCAAGCGGAGTAATACTTTTTTGACTTAACTCATTGTGACGTAGGCAAGTTATGTAATACAAAATGGATAATTTTTTTATCCAATCAATGACGTCTAACAAGTAAAATTAAATCATTCAACTATATTGATCAGGGGTATATATTTTTATCAAAAGAAAAAAATAAATGACGTAAGATTTCTGTTCTTTTAGTGGGGAAAATTATTTATGATTTAACACACATTCTTCTTTTCTGTGATAATTGAAAATTTAAATGTATATATAAGTGTTTGTGTGTGTGTGTGTGTGTGTGTGTGTGTGTGTGTGTGTGTGTGTGTGTGTTAGATGAAAATCGCTTTTTAACCATAATATTATATTCCACAGTCAGGAGAGCTACGAAAACCTAGATATGGTTAAATAGCACAGCTGGGTTTGAAATCCGACTTTGTTTTAAAGGCACCAACTGTTGGTAAAGTTGGTAAGTAAAAAGAAGTGATTTAATGTTTAGATCACTCACGTAACATATTGATACTGTAGATCACTAAATTTTCGCGACACCTTATCTTCGCGAGATAGTCATTGACTCTTGATTAGCGAGACAAAATTTTCGCGAATTGTGGTTTTTGCTCTATATATTCTTAAGGAATACTATTATACGCGAGAATTAAATTTTCGCAAGCATAATGTCTCGCGTAATTACGCCAAAATAAAGTTCTCGCGAATAAAAAGTGATTTACAGTATTTGTTTTTGTCCGTCATTTGACTTACATGAATATTCGTTTATTTTTCAGCTTTTATTCTGGAACTGCCGAACCAATTTAACCAATTTTCCCCCAAAGTATTTATGGGTGAATGGAATAAAAAATTAGAAAGTAAAAGTACCACCAGTTTCCTGACCCCTTGTGTCCATTGGGAAGGCAAACAATCAAATTCAATGCAATTTTTAAAAACCTTTTTATTCACTCCTGGATATCAAACAATCAGACTATTGGCATGATGGTAATAAATTAAAGATTGAACCTTCGAAAATTTAAAGTAAAATTTTTATATTAGAAGAAGCATATTGTAAATTTCAGAGAATTAGGATGACTGTATTCAATTCGCTTACCTTATATCCGGAAGTAAAACTACATTAACAGTCACCCGTGGGCCTCCAAGAGATAACCTTCCTATACTGTGGACAACTGAAAATAACGCTGAAAGAGAAATAGGAAAGTGGGTTCCTGTGTCGGTCAACTTTAAAGGGCTGAAAGACAGATTGGTTGTAAGTAGTCAAGCACAAGTTAATGAGATTATAGGTATTCATAGACAAAATGACTTTAATCAGGCAATGAGAATTAGAAGGAAACACAAGTATTCAAGACAATGGGGCAGTATTCAGAGACAAAATTAAACGCTACGGATGATAAATACTGTAAAGTCACATATTTTTGAAGCGGAAATTTCGAGGTTTTAAACAAAATATTGAAAAGTGGGGATTTAATTTCGTGGTTGGAAAAATTTTGAGTTTATAATTTATGTATATCAAACTTTATGTTCTGTGTTGGAATTCGTGGTTCTCCCCATGGTCTGAAAATAACGAAAATTAATCCCCTATGAAAATTAATGATGTCACAGTATTCAAGACAATAAACTAAAAGGGATAAAAACATTAACAGTTTAAGGTAATATAAGCAATCAATGACAATTAAAAGGTATTTTTAGCATTCAAAGACAAAGGAATTGTAGGCAATCAAAGACAAATAAAAGAGAGTATAAGTATTTAAAGACAAAGAGACTATAAGTTATCAAATCAAATAAAGAGATCAAAAGACGTAAGATGCCAAAAGCAAAGGACTTTCAAACGGTAACGGTATTAATGAATACTGTAAACCAAATTTTATTCGCGTGCGAGAAATATCCGCGAGTTCCGCGACCTCTTTCAACTAGCGAATATTAATCGCCGCAAACTATTCATTTAACTAAGGATTTGTAGAGAATGTTTCCTCGGTCGCGGAAATTAATTGTCGCGGATTGGTTTTAAACTGACGAATCGCGAATAAAAGATGACGCGAATAATACTTGGTTTACAGTATTATTGGATGCTTCGAGTAATTGTTTAAGTAATAAGAAATAGTTTTATTGTAAGAAATTTAGTTATAGTATTTCAATTTTATTATATTTGCAAAGATGACCAAAGTTTACAAGTTCTCATGTTAGGCTAGTGAATTCAATTTAAATTTGAAGACATGCTTAATCTAGGTATTTTGATTTTAAAGACAGAATGTCAGTATATTGTAAAAATATCTATCAAAATATTATATGTTTCTGCAATCTTGCACAAACAAATCCTTGTGTATTTTATTCACTTAGATATCCTCGTTTAATAAATGAACACTATGATAATTTATTCCTTTCTAAAGGCAATCACGGGTGATACATATGACGAAAATGACAGTTTCCTAGCTATAGATGAAATTGATGCGTACGAAGGGCATTGTCAAAACATGTAGTAAAGCAGTAAAGCAACGTGGTTTAATTATGGAGCAGTAATTAATAAAGAGAATGCTTTATTATTTTAAGTGCGTTTACTTCTTACATTGATATAAACTACAGAGAAGTGATTTGTGAGCATATTATAAAAACTGTTTATACAATCCCTACATTCACCTCGATTAACAAATAGTGTTTTTGCTGTACTTCCAGACTAGTAATACTTATGACTTAAATGCATATACTTATCTACGTGGTGTGTGTTCTTATTGAAAAATGATAAGCAAGTTCTAGTACACTATGATTACATCTGTATTCTCTTTAAACAGCTTTGTTCCCAAAGTTTCGTCCCTTAGAGCCTTTTGTTTATATGTAGAAATCAAAGTCATCTCGTTTGTCTTATATTTTAGTTGTTGTTAGTCCTTATCGTCTATAGTAATTATACAACCAAATATGATTCATATGTACCAGGTTCTTTGGTGTCTTTTTTCAACTTTAGGGGGATGTTTCGGGTCGACATGTTAATTGAAATAACTAAGTTACTAGCCAGTGCATCTGATGCACTGAATGTCAAGTTTGGCAATAGCAAGTCTTTTCTTCTCAATCATAACATGCTCCCTACTTGCAATATTTACTTGCTTTTCATGTATAAAAATAAACAAAATACTCAAGTTGAAAAAAATTTGTTTTGATTACACTGTAAACAAGTATTTAATCCAGTTTTTGGCTATTAATTGATTTAACCTTTACATTCATAAAGAATATACCGGTATAAAACTAGCTTTTGTGTACACATTTTATTTCAGATGCACATTCTCTTACCATGTTTGGCCCCGTGGGGATCCGGGTTAGAATAGGTCCTCAGTACCCCTTGCTTGTCGTAAAAGGCGACTAAATGGGGCGGTCCTTCGGATGAGACCGTATAAACCGAGGCCCCGTGTCAAAGCAGGTGTGGCACGATAAAGATCCCTCCCTGCTCAAAGGCTGTAAGTGCCGAGCATAGGCCTAAATTTGCAACCCTTCACCGGCAATGGTGACGTCTCCATATCTGTGAAATATTCTGGAGAGGCACGTTAAACAGTATACAATCAATCAATCATCTTACCATGTTTACCCTTATTTTTTGGTACACCTTCACTTAACTCTTCATGAATTTGATAAACCATAATTTTTTAAATAAATATCAATCACGATAAACATGTAAATCTGTTGGAAAATATCAAAGCACTGCAATCACGCAACAGCTGACTAACGATTCGGCGTTGCCGTAACAATGTTAGCTGTCGCCAATGTCTACATCATACATATGACTTACTGAAATCGTAGATCCTTCGGCCCTCACATGTTTTGATCACTTCAATCCCTGTTGAATTTTTTTAATTTATCATTTACTTCGTAAATAAATATTTCCCTTTCTTTCTTTTTAAAATGGAACATGATTGATGTCTAACAAGCTACGCTTGGTGTCTCATGAAAATTGTTTTTCAAATCAGTAAAAAATTTTTTTTTGAATTTTTTAAGAAATAAATAACAAGTTTAGAAACTTCAATGGGAATTGAAGTGGGTCGGTCACGTGATCAAATCCTGTGAAGGCCGAAGGCCTTCTCAGAAGATTTGATCACGTACCGACCCACTTCAATTCCCATTGAAGTTTATAAACTTGTTATTTATTACTTATATATACATTTGAGACAGACAATTGAATATTTTCGAATTTAAATTATTGCACTAACCGTCCGTCGTAGATTTTGAAAAATGACGCAAGGTGTAAATCGGCTTGCATGGCGGTTACGCTTCGAATTCATTAGGCTAAGGAATCTATTTCGAAGGGAATATTTTGTGAAAGGCTACTTGTGATCAGTAATAGTGAACAGATTGTTGTCTGGGAATATTTTACTCGTGAAAAATGATAATCGATGCTGAAAAGACACAAGAAACACGTACGAAGTTTGATGTTAAAAAAAGTTGGAGGAATTTCGGTCGCTGGAAAGGGATGGATGGATCAGATGGACTGAGACACTTGTCCGAGCCAGTAAATTTGCAATTTGATCAAAAACATTCCACGGTTTCAGTAACTAAAGGCATACTTATCGTAAAACACTGATAATGACGGAGACACTGGCGACAGCTTTACATTGAACTACGAAAACGCCGAGGAGTTTGGCAGCTGTTCATGGCATGATTGCAAAGATATTTTCCAACAGATTTACACATTTATCGTGAGTAAAATTTAAAGATAAATTAAAAGTTTATCATGAAAATTTAACCAAAGGTCTATCCAAAAAATAAGGATGAACGTTAGAGACTGTGCAGCTGAAAGTGAAGAAAAATGTAAACAAACGCTAGGCTCCTAAGTTTTCTCTATGTGCACAGGTTGAATCGATAGCCCCAAACTGTATGAAATACTTGTTTACATTTAAAATAAAATAATTATCATTTTACTTGCTTATTTTATTCATTTTTATACATGAAAAGCAAGTAGAGCAGGTCATTTTATAATTTATGTACCAGTAGATATTATTGCGCCGTGTGATTAGGTCACGTATTGACCTCTGACCTCTGACAAACTTCATACAGAATTGAATATATTTTCTCTCCGTATGTTTATATAGTGGAAAGATACCACAAATGTATATATTACCAAATGAACCATGATATATTTTTACCAATTGAATATCAATGATTTTAATGTTTTGGTCAAATTTAATACTTTAAATACTTGATTGCAAATAAACTGACATGGACACGTGTCTCTATCCATCGGATCTACCCATCTCTTTCCGGAGGACCGAAATTTCTATGGCCTTCACAGGATTTGATCAAGTGACTGACCAAATTTAATCTCCATTGAAATTTTTACTTTCTTATATATTTCTTTAAAATAGACAGTCAGAAAACGTGTTCTCGAAAAATTAAAAGGAAAGAAAATGGCAAATTTAGAACAAACATTCTTTTTTCAACGTAAATCAAAGCATGGAAAAACAAGATAGGAAGGAGGAAGTAAATTAAAGAAAACGTGGTTAAAAGAAAACCTAGATAAAACGGGAGTAATAAAAAGGAAGAACAAAATTAAATATAAATATAGTAAAAATAAGCAGAAATCATTTGAACCTTTTTTTATTATGGTATATCCAAGAAAGAGTTGGAAAAAACTGGAGAGGAAACTGCGGTGGGCAGAAAATGAAGATGTTTGAATAAAGAGTTATACTAAATAAACAAACTTTCTGAGGTCCTTTTTTTATCTCTTTAATGAAATATATGGTAAAAATGAAAAGTATTTAAGCTCAAAAGTTTTATCAAGTCTTATCAAACAGTACAAATCTACATCATAGTAAACAGGGACCTTTTAAACACCCAATTTAATGTTAACGCCCCCAAAATCTATCTGATTAAGATCAATAATTTACCGCCTGTCAATCATAAAAAAGAACAATAATAGCTTCTGATTTGATTGACAGGTCAGCTACCTGTGCTTCCTGATAATCTGAGTTTGCATGTTTTGAAAAATATTATTTGGTCACGCGTCAAACGCTTTCATGTACCTGCATAGTATACACGCGGGTTAGAAAACTCCAATATGTTTGAATTTTATTTCAAAAAATAATTGAAAGTAGATTATCAAAATATTTACATTATAAAATATTTCTTTTCTATATTCACTGCTGTTTGTTAATTGTAAGTGTTATATCGTCCACGTTATCTGTAGAAAAAACACCGCGTCCACAGAAACGGGCTTTATTTGCCGTCCGACGATTTAAATTATTTTTTAAGAAATGGGATGTAAGAAAAATATTCACCTATAATAAACGGCATAGCATTATTTTGTACTATGGCTACAATCCGCACGAGTTGTACAGAAATTGATGTCAGAATTAATGCTCTAATTTCCTCTAGCGTCTATATATATACGTAATGAAAATGTAAGATAATTAATAGTGATGAAAAGAAATCTTTCTTACAATAAAATTTTGTTAACACACGAAGAATCAGAAATATTGAATATTTTGGACTACATTGTTGACCAGGGAAAAAAACATTCCGATCGCGATAAATGTATTTTCACATGCACGATGGATAGGTGGATATTTTTTTTTTATTTCAATATTCAGACTTTTTTAATCAAGTGATTTCTTTTATTGAAGATTAAAAAAGATACATATTATTGATTGGTTTTTTTACTCGTGATTTTTTCTTTTATGTAAGGAAAATATTTTCTAAAACGATATACATGTATCTTATTATTTTTTTTTCCTTCAAATCATTACCATGATTACGAAGAATGCGTTAAGATTACAGAATAAATTTCTGTTCAAAATAATTATTTTTCGTAGATTCACTCAAAACCAGACACAAATCACGTAATGATGACCCTGATTACTAAACACAGACTTCCTGTGTAATGCTACGTATACACAGAATTTTGAAATCTTGGGTATTGGGGGTCTCCAGGTAAATAACACAACTGTTACCTAGACGACACCCCCTCCTCAGGTAACCGTACGGTAAAAAAATGGGTCTTTAAACATTAAAGGTGAAATCAGGTGCCCCTTGCCGACTGCCACACCCATAGTAAGTTCCTTGTTATGTGAAAATTGGCAGAACAAATAGTATGAAAAACCTCAGTCAACATTTGACTTAATGATTGATAATGGACCATACAGCCGTGTTATAATGACCTTCCGAGTCTGATTTTCATGTATCATCAATCTGTTTGTTGCAGTAGGGACAATTTCTGTTCCTGATTGGCACATATGTTTCGACGAGGTAATAAAATTATACTGTATCACTAAATACTTTAGTGTAGCTAAAAAAAATATATTGTTAACCGTGTACACAAAATGTTTTTTTTTATAGAGAACACCTAATAAGAGAACACTTTTATAGAGATCACCTAATTAAGTAGGATACTACTTCATCTTTTTTAATGTGTCTTAAATAATCAATCGACAGAAAAATCTCAGAAACTTTAATCTAAAAAAAAGGATGAAATGAGAAATATTTTTGAATTATAAAGTTTATTGGGTATAAGATACCGAAAACAAGACTATGAAGAGTGACTTAACTCGGTAATGATAAAATAATAATGAAAATATATCATAAAAAATAGAGAAAAACAAGATGTGTTTGTGAAACACTATGCGCCCGGCGTCAACAAAGTTTGAAAAAGCTATTTTTAGTATATAGGTCACAGTCAAGGTCACAAGGTCATTGACCTTGGTGTTGTTTGTAAGAACTTAATTAGTGGGGTATGCATACTAAATATGAAGTCCCTATCTCCTATGGTTCAAAAGTTATGGCAAAAAGTGAAAATAAAAGTTATTTTTAGCATATAGGTCACAGTCAAGGTCACAAGGTCATTGACCTTGATGTCATTTGAAAGAACTTTATTAGAGGAGTATGCATACCAAATATGAAGTCTCTATCTCTTATGGTTCAAAAGTTTTGGCGAAAGTTAAAGTTGACAACAGACAAACAGACAAACAGATAAACAGACAAACAGACAAACAGACAGGACAAAAACAATATATGCCCCGGATCTATCGATCCGGGCGCATAAAAATTGATTTCTAGATTATATTATAAAATGCATTCCACAAAAAATTTTGTCATTCTATATATCATAGTAAAAAAATAGAAAGTGAGTTGAAATTTGAAAGAAAAGAACCAAGCATAACTTTATTGTAAGAAAAAAGTTTTGAAAATATATTTTATTTTTGAAATTCATCCGATCAATACGGAAGCCCATTAGTGCCAACCTGTATATATAAAGGAAAAGCAATATATAAAAGCAAACTTCGATATATAAAGGAAATGCAATACATATGAAGAAAACCTGGATATATATAAAGGAAATGCAATATATATAAATATTACTTCGATATATATAAAGGAAATGCGATATATATAAACAAAACTTCGATATATATATAAAGGAAATGCGATATATATAAACAAAATCTCGATATATATAAAGAGAAAAATTTCCATCGCCTCACCTTTAACATGTTTTATGACCTACATTACATCAGATACTTCGCCAACATACGATAAGCAGCTCCCGATCTAATGGTTTGATTGCGATCAGTTAATGTGGCTGTTTCAGGATGGTATTCAGTGTTTTTTTTTCTTTATTTGTGTATCTTGATAATTATGATGATTAAAACTAAAGCTAAAAAAACTGCTGTTCTTCTTTATGTGCCAAAATGATGTTGATTCTTTGAAAAATTATGTCGTCTGTGTCTGCTCCATTGTATTATATGTATAAGTTTTTATTTCCTGTACCTTGTTTACTATTTACAGTGTGCGAATAAATTAAATTGAATTGATTTACATTTCAAAGACGTCAGAGACTTTTCTGCTTAAAATGTATATTAATGTTGGGGTCTTTTCAATCGAATTATAATCCGGTGCAAAAATACAAGTGTGTTTTATCATGCTTTTCAAATTTTTTAACGTTTTACTATGTTTTA
>NW_026918495.1:0-14474 GCF_032062105.1 Saccostrea cuccullata | reverse complement strand
AGGAGTGAGCATCCCATGCCTACCGGTCACACCCGCCATGTACTCCTTGTCATGATCGGGAAATGACGGAAAAATCCATCGTCAATTCATTCAGTGTATAAATAATTTCTAGCAATTAGTATGAAAAACGTCAGCCAGCATTTGACTCAATGACAAATTGTATTTGCTGACAAGGTCTGGTATCGACCACAGAAATTACGAAATGATGTTTTTAAGCGAGACTGCTTATATTCTTGTTTCATCAACTTGCTTGTCAATGATTTACCTCTTGTTAGAAAGTGTTCATACGTAGAGCATACTCTAGCGTATCGAATCAACTGAGATATGTAAACTCCATATGCAGATGATGATGATATATTGCTGCATAGGTAAGGGGAGTTGACGATAGAAAAGTAAAAGTCATCACGTTCATCATAGAATTGGTTGTTAGATTACCATTAGTGTCTTTTTCAAGTAAAATATCCAAGTATGAAACAGATGTGTTAGACTCTGTGGTATCTTTTATCTCAAGCTTACGAAGATATATCTTATCGACATACGAATGGAAATTACCATTGTTAAATGACAGTATGTCGCCGATATAGCTAAATGTCGAGTTGAAGGCCACAGCAAATGTTTTCTTCTTTTCACGCATAAGATTTTTCATAAATTCTGCTTTATATGATTACAAAATAAGTCTGCTAATAACGAAGCGCAATTGGTACCCATGGGAATTTTTTAGCCCCTGCAACCTGTTGTGTGATATCGACAACGGCTTTCATTGGGTAATGTTCTCTTTTAATTGCATTGTTGAGATCAGGAGATCCAGAGAGATTCTTAACCTTTTCGGTTTTTTATACCATGACCAGTGAGTTAACCAATTCTGGTGGTTCATTTACCTTTTCTGTAACATTTAAGGACTCCATTCTGTCCAGTTCCTCTGTTAATCTTTTGCGCATTTTGTAGGATACTTTTCTCAATGCATGAACAACTTGCGGGACAATTTTATGAGAACTCAGCTGAGATCTCTCGGATAAATCTCGGATAATTTCTTCTGCAGTCCTAGATTCGTTTACTGTCTCAGTTTCAGGATGTTTATTTCCCAACTCAATGCAATCCTAGTATGGGGTCTACTTTTCCTGATACAACGTGAAACTGCAGCGCATAATATTTATTTTTGTGCTGTACTGAGCACAGAATTTCTCCAGACATTTTTAATTTGTGACCGGTGTATGACACAAGGTTTGCTTTCGATTGCTGTAATTTCCGTATTCCCAATTTATAGCACATGTTCTTTGGAATAATGTTAAACTGAACATCTGTGTCAATTTTGAGAATAACATTTGAGATTTCTACTTTTAGAGTCGTCTGGTTCACTTTTTTCACGTGTCGTGTGTATATTCCACATTCTCTATCCCAAATTCACTGTCGCAATAAAATTCTGGGTCACCACAATCAATTTCCTTATTTCTTGTCTTCTTAGATCAGCACTTTTTTGCGTTATGATTCGGGTTTTAACATTTGTGACATTTTTCTCCGTAAGGTGGCCTTTTTTTCAATAACTGTGATTTTCCACATTTTTGTTTTACAATTCTGGATTTGTTTTATTTCTGTTTTTATTGTCCGAATTTCTAGATTTATTTGAAGGCACTATATAGCCGTTCTTTGAATGCTTTTATTTACATTATTTACATACAGTAAGACAAGCAAGATCAAACTTAATTCAGATGGCTAAGGCATGGCATTTAAAAATTACAAGAATGAATGAAATACTCAGTATCAGAACTTTCCCAGGATAAAACTACAAGGTTAGCAAGCACATGTGTTCTATAATGGAAACACTTTAACAGTATATATCATAACCATTGCAACTAACATGAAATCAATCTATTAACCAATCAAGGAGGGGCTTGATTTGTCAGTTTACTACATGAATTTTCGTAAGTGCTTTCTACGAATGCAGTTGCATCAGATTGAACTTACGAATTTAATAACATCAATCTCCTTTCATAGTAATAATTTCAATATGGTTAATCATTTTTTCTTAATATATAACATTAAATGAATTACCGTTTCTTTTGTCTTATGTAAAAGAACAAACACTTCCTTTTTAGCTATATTCTACAATTAAAAACCTTTCTTCCCGAGAATAGCAATCCGTGTAAGTAATGCTGATATTGAAATATATCCTCATGTCTTGTTGATTTATAAGTTGGTTAAATCATAATGACTTGGGTCTAAGATGGGATGGATAGAGGGTCAAATTTTTTCAGTAGGAAAAAAAAATTAAATCGTCATTTAGCAATAACAGACCCAAAGTGGATACGATGAGTGTTGTGACCATGGGCCTCTTATTTATTTTTATTGAAATGCTTTATAGGCATCATTTGCTCCCAGGTTATCATTAATTTTTCAAGACCTAAAAAACCGATTCAGAAAGTGTCAGAAATGTTAAACATATATTTGTCTCCTTAAAACTTACATTGGAGATGTTCTGATGGAGTCCATGTCGAAAGGTAAGATCTGAAAAAATTTCAGGTACTCAGTACTATACTCAATATAGACAAACCCATCTACTTCGTTGTAGTTCATAATTACTTTTCTATGATAGTCATTTTAGATATCTATCACAGTAAGACATTTATGAAAGACAATTTAATGAGATGAATTTCAATACAAAATATTTAAGAATTGCATGTAATATTTTGTTTATGGTCTAAAAAAAACGTTGAACAATAATTATTTTAAAGTCTCGCAAGCTTTGATAAAGGTATAAAAGATCAAATACCTGATGATTTTAAAACATCAAAGTAGAATACCTGGGTTATCCTGTAGATTAATATTTCTTATCTGATAAATTTTGAAAGGGGTGCTCCAATGTTTTTTCCTTCAGAAGATGAGGTTACCTGTATGAATGTAAATGGTAAAATTGTCATGATAAAATATGTCAAAACGACGAACAGTGATCATTCTCAAAAATCTATCAAAACAATACAATTAATGAGTAGAGCCTACAAAAGAGGTGGGAATAGGTCAAAGAACACAAAGACAATTGCCCTTTATTCCTACATCGATACGTTTAATCCTGGTGAGCTTGAGATAAAAGATACCACAGAGTCTGACACTACTGTTTCAAACTTGGATATTTTTCTTGAAAAAGACGTTAATGGTAATCTAACAACCAAGCCATATGACATAAAAGTGTTGGCTTTAAAATTAACTTTTCTATCGTCAACTTCCCTTACTTATGCAGCAACATGCCTTCATCAACTGCATACACGCGGAGTTTATGTATCTCAGTTATTCCGATACGCAAGAACACGCTCTTCTAAAACGAGGTAAATTATTGACAAACAAGTTGATGAAACAAGAACATCAGCATTCTCGTTTAATGTCATCATTTCGTAAGTTCTATGGTCGATACAATGACCTTGACAGCAAATACAATTTAACACTGAGTCAAATACTTACGTTTTTCATACCAATTGTTAGTCCATTATTAGTTAAACTGAATAACGTTAGACGACGGATTTGTTCCGTTATTTCCCGATCATGACATGGAGCACACGGTGTGTGTCACCGGTTGGCAGGGGATGCTCACTTCTCCATGGCATCATCACCTGCACACTTAAACGGTGTGTATATATCTCAGTCAATTCGATTCGATTCGCAAAAGCATGTTCTACATATGAGCAATTTCCAAAACGAGGTAAATTATTTACAAGCAAGTTGATGAACCAAGAACATCAGCATTGTCGTTTAAAGTCATCATTCGTAAGTTCAATGGTCGATACAATGACCTTAGCAGCAAATACAATTTATTAAATGATCAGGAATTTTGGTGCTCTCTTATTGGTCTAGACACCTTTTCCTGAGATGTACCTCAGAATGAGCTTACGTCATATGACGTTCTGGGAGGTTATTCGGGTTTTCCCTTCTGACCAACCATAGATTTGCTTACAGTTTTTTCGACCAGTCAGATTGCGTGTTTCAAAGCATGTGTCGGTGTGAATGTAAACATGTCAGACGTCAGTACCAATGAGATTCAACGCTCTTGAAAGAAAATAGTTGAGTATTTATTGTTTATTTTTTTTCAATTTGTAACGACTAGCTGATAATTAGATAGGTTGGGTGTTTTTATTTGATGGAGGCAATATTTAAAGTGTTAAAAGTACGTGTTGTAAAATTCCTGATCAAATAATAAAACGGTTCTTGACTTTTGAATTCGGTCTACTGGTTACTATACAGATCAGGTCAGGTATTGGTTAACCTCGGCCATCAGCCTCGGTCAACCAATACCTGACCAGGTCTGTATATAGTCACGAGTAGACCTCATTAAAAGTCAATAATTGTATATTAGCATTGAGTCAAATGCTGACTGACGTTTTTCATCTTAATTGTTAGTCCATTATTTATCCATTGAATTGACGACGGATTATTTCCCGATCATGACAAGGAGCACACGGCGGGTGGGACCGGTCGGCAGGGGATGCTCACTCCTCCATGGCACCTGATCCCACCTCTGATATTTTGGAGGTCCGTGTTTGCTCTGGTCCTATTTTGTATTGTTTTATGACACTGACAACTCATTGAACTTAGTAAATATAAGTGAATATAGTTAAGAACTTTTATAGTTGGGTAAATTTTTCAACCTCTTCTAAAGTTTAACAAATGGGTATCAAAGACATGATTTAAGTTAAATACTCACCATCAAGAAAACATATTCTGAACAATACACAAATAATCTACTGTTTTTATGCCTTTGTTCAAAGATGGAAACTCAGGAAATGAAAACAAGGGAATTTTTACCATGACTAATTTTGCCCTTTTTAAAATCACTGGTAGCTATTGATATAAATAACCTTTGTACAATAAAGATCCTCAATTTGTCATTCAGTTGAGATGTTCTATAAATAAGATATTTTATGTTTGTAGAAAGACAGCTCGTAACTTTAATCCCCCGATGTGTAAGGTCGGGCGGATCACGATAGCGGAAATAGAGGAATTTGTGGAAGTCAGACAAATTTCACCAGAGGACGTCCACGTACCACATGTGTACGTACAGAGAGTCATAACGGACCCAGCAACGAAAAGAGGATAGAAGTAAAAATCAACAGTAAAAAGAGGATAGAGGTAAAATAAATCATAAATAGATGATAGAGGTATAAATAAACAGTAAAACAGGATACAGGTAAAATAAATCATAAAAAGAGGATAGGGATATAAATAAACAGCAAAAGGAGGATAGAGATATAAATTATCAGTAAAAAGAAGATAGAGGTATAAATAAACAGTAAAAATTGATAGAGATGAAAATAAACAGTAAGAATGATTTTCATTCCTTGTAGTTGATAAATATAATACAAACGAATTATATGAAAAGATAACAACTAATCAAATGTTCATTCTAAACACTTTACTATAAGAGAGTTTAACCATGAATTCGAATCAAATCACAAACAGATACAGATCATATACGTACAAATTTAAAATATAGGCCAAACTTACTTGAAGGGATTATCTCATAACAGTGTATAATCTTGACAGTAGAAAATCTGATGAATAAATCTTCTGTCTTTCAACTGAATTCTCTTCCTTACAGAGACTGAAAACGCGGCACCTAAAGGAGAAAGAGGAACCAGAGACAAATGACAAGGCCACGGAAATGAGAAACAGAATCATAAAGCGGGCAGCTTCTGGAATTCCATGATGGCATATATGGTAGACAAGTGTTGTTTATGTTTCTTGTCAAATACTTTCAACCAATGTAAATGCTGTTTATATTTCTGGTCAAATAATTTCAGCCAATCTGAAAGTTTTCGATATTCCTGGTAATATGAATTCAGCCAATGTGAATGTTGCTTATTTTTAGTCAAAAAATATATAGCAAATCTAAATTTTGTTTATATTTCTCATAAAATAATTTCAGCCAATCTGGATATTGGAATGCCTATGATGGCCAGTAATTATATCCCTTAAGAAATGACCATACATCTACAGAGTGAAAACGGAATCATGGAATTACTTATTCTTCTAATTATCTTGATTATAAAAGAATAAATTTCTTCTTATTTAGTAATTTAGATTGAGATCATTGTGATTTGAGAAGCTTTTATCCAATGAAGCACTTAATATCACATTATTTTTTCTGAAGAATAAGATATTGTTTTATTGTATTTTACATTACAGGGTCCGTACCCATTACCCAGTTATGTTGACCCAGATCTGATCAACGCGGGCAAACAAACCGTCAGAGCTCCAACATCCAGGGAGCCTTTCTTTAGAGACGATTCCTTCGCTATGATTCGAGGTTTGTTTATTTCTTTAATTAAATCAATGTAGCAAATCATAGGCTTTTTAACCCCTACATTTTACTGAAGAAAACACAGCTAAAACAATCGATTTTTTCTATAAACTTCAATATGCTAAAAAGGAAATGATGTGGTTAATATACTTAGTAAGTAATATTCTTAATCTGAAAAGGGTCCAGTCTTGTATCCATCATATTTCAAGTTAAAGACTACATCCCAGTATTTCGTACAAATATATACTGAAAGGAAAAAGAAACGCATATTTTACTTTTAAATTAAATTAAAACTATAATTTCGAAAATGTTTTCCAGTATTGTTATCAAACATTTTAATTCATCTTTAATCTACAAGTTACCAAAATCTTGTGTGACTTTGACTGATAATTCCTGAGTTATTGAAATTGATATATTGATACCCCCAAAAATTAAAATAAAAATTCTTATCAACTCCCTTGCACATTGGTAACAGCCTTGATTTTCCTGTGCATTGAGTTCACCAGAGCATTTATCTTTCTCATTTGATTATTATTCAACTCTTCCGACAATAGTCTTAATGGTTGATAGAAGCTGTATTATTCCAAAGCCAACAAATCCCCCCGCCAAATGAGTGCCACGAATTTTCATTTTAGGATAGAATTTACAGGATCAAACTGGTTTGGTACATGTGAATGTTTGTGAGAAAGTCTCGACAAACACTGGCTACATTTTCTAAGTGTGAACATGCTAAAAACATTACACACACGACGTGTACGTGCGCGCGTGAGAGTAAAATCGACGTAAAAGTTGCCAAGCTCGCGGACCAAATTAGAGCAGAGAATTTCTGTCAATTTTAGGGTGAAAATATTGGTATGATAGTTTGCTGTTTAAATATCGGTTTCAGTGATAATACCGTAAAAGTAGAATTTTTAGCGAGGATTTAATTTTGGTATTATTAGCGAGAGTCCCGAGATCGCTAAAATTGAATATCGCTAAAAATTAATTGCGTTTTATTTGTAATAGCTTCTTTAGTGTGCATTTAAAAATCGCTAATATAACATTTCGCTAAAAATAATTCCCAGTTTTTAAGGACAAATCGCTAAATTTGCGTCTCGTTAAAATTTCCACTTATACGGTACCTTAACAACAACCGAGGTGACATGATGAAAAGACCTGTCTTGATGTGACGTTGTTACGCGTCAACGTCACCGCCATGGTCGGTTGAAAACTTTTAATTTACTCTCTGACAACTGAAAAATCCTTTTTTGTTGAAAAGTTTAAAACAAACTGCACAGCAACATCTTGTTGCCTCTTTATTCACTTACGCAATTCAATTACTGGAACCAGTGTAACTTCCGTCAGCCATACCATGATTGCACGAAATTTATACTGATTGCAAATGCAGGAAAACGATGTCTATAACTCCAATGATTCGATTAGCACCACAAAATGTGATCATAAAATTGTCATCATCAACATGCACGTGTTTTTTGGCTTTTCATCATTTCCCCTACGTAACGCCATACATTTCATGGTTGAGTAATTTTGACCAACAATTTTAGTGAAAAGTAATCAAAATACACATTTGACCAATTTTCATAATTTTCGGCCATATAAGTTAAATATATTTCGCTGTTATGCTATTATGTGTTTCTTTTTCCTTTCCGTATACATTGACTATTGCCTCCAACAATTTTAATTACACGAAAACTTTACTGGGCATGGATACCAAATATTTGAAACATAATCCATTTTTACAGTTGACATATTAACTGAACCATTCTAGGGGCATTACAAGTTTCTTGTTTAATTGTATGACTGATATTGTTTATACAGAGGACACATTAACTTGACCATACTTTGGGCATTGCAAGTATCTCCTTACGGAGATTTGGCAAAGTGGATGATTCCGGTAAGCTAGAAAATATGCAATATAAAATTAAAATTTGCTTTGATAATCACTTACATGTATGTCAAGACTTCATGTTCTCAGTATGAAGAAAAACAGTTTTTTATTCCATGTTTCTTAAATCATATTTCAATTCTGATGGGTTATCTTTGGTAACAGAATTAGCCAATGAACTATTTGCCTTGTTATACTAACCTGTTATATATTTTTAGGGTCGGTTAGCCAAGGGAATGGTTGGAGCTATGACTTAGTGTCCAGTCAGTAGTTAATAAACAGATTTTTCTTGTTGTACTAATGTTTGATGTCTTATTTTCAGGGTCGTTTGGTCAAGGGAATGGGTGGAGCTATGGACTTAGTGTCCAGTCACAAAACTAAGGTTATTGTTACTATGGAGCACCAAGACAAGGTTGTATAATATTCTGACTTACGTTGGCTGATTCAAAACCTTATAAATAAGTCCATGGTTTGATTTAGGTTCAGTATAACTTTAGTGAGTGTTGATATATTTCAGAAAGGAAATAGTAAGATAGTCAACAGCTGTGATCTACCCCTGACGGGTAAAAACTGTGTGGATATGATCATCACAGACAAGGTATGGCAATCACTGATGTTCATAATGATATAAATCTGTAAGCAGAGATACTGTAAAAATGTTTCAAAAATTAACTCTGGGAGAGGCCCTCATAATCTTAACGGTGAATGTGATTATAACGCTTTATATCTCAGTGTGTGTTTGACGTGGACTCAGAAAAGGGACTAATATTAACGGAGATCGCAAAAACGAAGATGTTGTCAGCATTGTTGGTCCCACCAACTGTGAATTTGTGGTACGTGCAAATTAAATACTTCTGATTATAACTGAGTTTTAATATTGTTTTGTGAATTTCTTTTTTAAAAATTCAAGATTATTTAAAATAAACAACAAACTATTCCTTGTGTGTAAAAAATTTAATGAATCAAAGTTATATAATATTTATTAACTTTTAATAACAATTTAGATAGAGTTTTATGATTCATTAATGAATAAAAGATGTATGTGTCTACAATTTGTAAAATTTGCCATATTTGAAATAAGGTGATATCCATTTGAGAACTCTAGGACTGCACCAGAGACTGATATGGATTATTTTGATATCTAGATCCATGTCATGTTTTAGGCAGTACCATACAATTCTATTTGACATTAATCTTATTTCAGGTTGCTCCAGATGTTAAAGTAATGGGACGGATTCAGACATAGACAATGGGGAGACAACTCACTGCTCGTAGTGTCGTCAATTTGTGTGTCGGATATGTGAAATGTAGACTTATAAACAGTGTCAGGATGAGAGCTATAGACCCAAGCACTGGTGTAGACGTCAGAGGTCAAAACACTCAATTCAGTGATCTGAGCCTCATGTTATAATTGTGAGACAAACTCCTGTGTGTTTTGTTATGTATTATATGGATAAACCTTGCTCTCATATACTTGGCAAAAATATTTCACAGAAGAAGACAATATTATGTTCTGTTTAAGTGATTTAAGTTACAGTCTCCTACAGTCCTGCATAATAAATTAAAATTTTCTGTACTCTTCACAAACAAATATCTGCTTGAATGGCTTCAAAACATTGTTTCATTAATCATTTCTCTGTTTAATTAAGGATGTACAATGTGTATGACCTACAAACATAATCTGTCCCAATTAAATAAAATAAAATAAAGGTCATTTTGAACATGTTTTCCCCCATTATAAAAATTATTTCAGAATTAGATTGTAATTGATTTTTTATTCCATGATATATTTCTTTTTTTCTGATAGAGTCTTGACAATTTACCCTTTTTCCTCCAAAAAACTAGTATTAAACATTTTGTTTTGATACAGGAGGTAGGGGAAATTAAAATTATCTTTATATATGAAGGTTTGAAATGTGTACAAATAACATGTACAATGAATAATTATATCTGAAGGCATTTTTAAATCATATGTTTTTTTTATTGATGATGTTTGTATGAATTCTGAAATATTTGTGTCAGAATAAAGTTATATTATATTTCTGTACTATTTCTGTTTTTGTTTGTAACACATAGGTTTATAATAAATAGAACTAGCTTTGGAGGATATACAGAGTGGGAATCAACAGTTAGAGGAGGCAAAGAAACATCAGTGTGCGGCGAGGAAGAAAAATCATCTGCTTCTCAATCTTAATTACGGTCATCGTAATTGTCATTATAATCATTGTTGTGACGATACCAACAGTGATTCAGAGTAATAAAATTAGAGAGTGAAGAATAGCTGAAATTTACAACGACCACTGAACTACACATACATGTACATTTATGATATCATGTAAATAATCATTTAACGTCCATTATACATGTACATGCATTAAAACTTTTGGATTTTCAGAAGATAAAATGTTACATGAAAATTTTTATGAAATAAATTTTATTTCTAAAAACTTCATTTCAAATAAAAACCCTTAGGGCCAAAGACCTGTGTTAAGAATGTTTAAGGTGAGATGACAAGATAGGAATGTCGGGATTTTATCATTTACATCAGTGTACATGAAAACAATAACTGTGTAGTTGTTTATAATGTCCTTGATGTAGTCACTACTACAATACTGCACAGTATAAATGTTAATATTGAATACAAATATTATTTAGAATTACGTAGTCATACAATTATACAGTACTAAGTAGTTATACAATAATATAGTACTATACAGTTATACAATTACTGTATAAAATATCACACAATCTTGACTGACCTGCACTTGGTTTTTTTACTCGCCTGTTTTTATAACAATATTTCTTTTCCCTTTTAGTCTCCTTAATACGAGGGGGGGGGGGGGGTATAGATGGGATAAAAATCTGTTAAGAAAAGCAGAGCCAAGGTAACTCGGTGACTAAGGTGAGCATTGAATCCATATACTTCTGGATCCGTCAGAGACTATGACATGAGAAAAATAATTATGTAAACCTTATTAGGAACAATTTTATTTAAAAAAAGAATTGGCATTAAATTTACTTATTCAGTTATCTTATGTAAGCAACCCTCCGTGCTGTAATCTCATTTGCGTAGCTGTTTGTATTTTGTTGAATGGTTCTTGTCTAAGAGATTGTTGGTATGAGTATAGAGCTGCCTGGAGGTTCCCTGTCACCTGTTGACAGATCCCCAGAATATGGCAGGATATGTCTCTGTGATGTAAAGCTATACACCATCCCCGATCATAGTGAACTAGGGTCTGTAGATCATCTAAGGCTGTTTGTATTCTCACTGTGTCTACATGTCTGCAGCACAAAATCTCTAGCATGTATAACAATATAAAGGGTGGGACAATTAATACAAGGACATCATTCTGTAGAGCAGACTGTTGTTCTGGTATCAATTCTCTGATGTAATGGATTCCACTGTGAAGTGTGATATCCTTTGCTACAGCCTGTCTCATCTTTGTAGACCAGGACTGTCTCCCTACAGCCTCAGTATACATCTCTGCATCTACATTATAGTCATACATCACATATGGCTGTGCTAACTTGACCTTGATCATATTTATAATAGATAAAGCTTCCGTGTATCTGTGTGTCTTGTAATAATACATGACTATGTACACCATGTCAGAAATACAACCAAACTTGGCTGCTAATTTCAGCATGTGGCAGGCCATTTTGTCAGCTCTATACCTCAGTTTGTTTTTATGTGTGTAAGATTCCATGTGTAATATAAAAGCAGTGCTCTGGAGGACTTCAGCTGTAAGTCTCTGAAGCATGAAGTTTTGATACTTTGTCAGGAGGGGTAAACATGTAATCCGTTCTATTGTATGTAGATGTCTCATACAGATTTCAAAGTTGAATTCGTGAAATGTTTCATTGTGCGTTTCAATAAAAAAGTTTTTATCAAACTCAAAAATTGGAGTTTGTTCATCTGTACAGATGGAGAGTCTTGGGTTATGAAGGACATTAATTATATAAGACCTTATAGAGGAACTGTGTAGCAGAAACACTAAACCTTTCTCATACAACCCATACAGTTTCATGAATAGCTGATGTTGTTTGTCGCCGTTAATTTTACTCAGAAACATGTTGTTATCCGGAATGAAAAAGTTAGGACAGACTCCTTGATACACCCATTTAAGGAGGAGTTTAAAACAGACCCAGAAACACAACAAGAGATTTTGTGGATACCAGTGTGGCATTGTGTTTTGTTGAATCACCCAGAAAACTGCTGTCTTCATGTGATAGGAACACAGTAATTTATCATTATCATCCAGACCATTATTAATTATTTCATTTAAGAACAATTTAAGTAAGTCGTAAGTTAAGAATTGACAGTAGTTCATTGCATGCACAAGTTTTTGTTCTGCCAAAGAGAAAGAAATTCTCCATTCATGAGCTTCATGTCTTCCTAGTTTATGTCCTATTGCTACAAAATGACAACCATTTTTCACTATATCATCAACAATTTGAGGTTGGGGCCATGTGTGACATCTATCTATCCAGTATGAGGCAGATGGAGGCCAAAAGTCAGAGACAAGACAGCTTGCAGAATCATATTCTACTGTACCAATTGTTCTGCTCGCACAGGGTCCATGTGGAGTGGAAGTAGATGATGATACAGAACACATGATCTGTCTGTACTTAGAACTAGATATATAATTCCTGTTCTTCATTCTAACACAAGTTCCATGGACTTGTCTGTCCATGCTTGGTGACAGTAAATATAATAAAGTGAATCCTGGTGGATTCTCAGAACAGTCAGAGAGGATCAGTGTTTGTCTGTGTGTGTTGTAATACTGAGACTGAGATAATTCCCAGATCATCTCGGTGATTATTTGGCCAGAACATATAGTCTATATCTGACCCTTGCAGTCTGAATCCTTCTCTTCGACTTCCACTCATCAAGACAGTTTTCACAACACTATTTTTTGTCGCTTAATTTCTCACCACATCATTGATGTCCGCCACATCTCTCCTCATGGCCACAAGTTGTGAAGTCCCAACTTTACGACACAGTCCCACAAACACTGACTCTGATATGTGTTCATAGCTGTATTACTGGGTTTAAAATAAAAATAATAATTTGTTAATATCTCGTATATTGGAAAATCAATTTAGCAAACTTTTAGGGAAAAATCATTTATATTCTGAGAAAAAATAAGGCTAATAAATGTAGATTAAAAGAATGATTTATAAATGCCTGTATTTAAAGACAACAATTATTAGATAAAGTTAAAATATCTTTGATATACACAGAAAAATGTGCCACCTACGTAACACGTAGGTTAAAGCAATATGAGCTGCATGTTTGACACCGGAAAAAAAAGTTGCAAATTTGTAATTAACTATTGTAATGACATAAAAATAGAACATTTATAAACTTCTGTTGGTCATATTTGCTATGAAAGAACTTTTTATACGCGTTGATTAAAGCAAAATTGAATTATTGTCGTCCTGTACAATAATGATTTCTTATATAATACTGTATATTCGTTTGTACAAAAAATTTTCTTCTGAAACATTTTTAAACTTTATTTTGGTTTTATCGATCATAAGGGTTTAGATTAACATACAGATTAATCATAATAACACATTTTACCAGCAAAATAAAATTCTGAATAATGCAGCTCGTATTGCTTTAAACGTATGCGATAAGTGTGTGACTGAATTCACGCACGAATTCACATGGAAAAAAGAACCGGTACGTTAACAATGTTTCCACACACATGAATATCATGTGTGTCACGTATGTTAAACGTAAGTATTGACTGCTATAGGTTACACATACGTTGCACACGTACGTTATTCCTTTAACATATGAATAACGTATGTGCAACGTTAACATGTATGTAAGTACGTTTCTCTTTACACGTTTTAATTTGTTTGATATTTGCACTGCTTATATTAAAAATAAGTACCATACAAGTGTCAGATAATGGTTAAATGTTTTGAACATTTTTTCACATATTGTAAACAGGAGTGAAATAAATTATGTGCTATTTAAAAACTTAATTCATGCATTTGACATAATTTTTCGTGTACGAGGCACATTTTGTTGTATAGATAGGTTTCTTTCTTTTGTAACGCTTTAATTGTTAAATAGAAACACATTTAGCATACTTGAGCTTTAAGCTCAAGTGAGCTTGTCTGATCACATTTTGTCCGTTGTCTTTCTGTCTGTCCGTCCGTTTGTAAACTTTTCACATCCTCATCTTCTTTTATAGAACCACTGGGTCAAGTTCAACAAAACTTGCCATCAAGCATCCATGGTTAAATAGGATTCAAGTTTGTTCAAATGAAGGGCCCCATCATTTTTCA
>NW_026918494.1:0-14292 GCF_032062105.1 Saccostrea cuccullata | reverse complement strand
TTTTTTTTCAAAGTGCGTTAAATGCCTCCATGGTAAAAAAATTATTATGTGCATTCTTAACGCACTTTGAAAAATTTTTTCAAAATGCGTTGAGTGTGTCCAAAGTTAAACGCACTTTGAAATATTTTACGCACTTTGAAAAAAAAATGTTCAAAGTGCGTTGCCACATTGCGGCTCATATCTAATTTTTTGATAAAGTGTTTAAACTACCGTCAAGTTAGCCACTTATTTAACAGGTCCCCAAGTGTCAACGATTGATATTGATTGAGGTTTATATATGGACAGTATATATTGTACTTCCAACTTCAAACTATGGAAGATTATATGTCTCTTATTTTACTGTGTATTTTTTGTTAGGGGTGTTTTGAAAGAATTCTGCTATTGGTAATACAACTCTGATTGGTACATATATGCTCATTTCGCCTCAGTATTATGGTCTGCAGGGCGATACATCTACCCAAACCCTTAACACTAGATTATTATCATTAGATTATTATCTGTGCACCTTGGAACTACACAATCTCTTTCACCATTTAAATCCGTAGTGTATCATCTGATTGCAAAAAATTGCTATTGTTTACATTACACATCCATGCGATTTAAATTTCTCCGTCTATAGCTATTTGCAGGTACATTAAATTCGATAATGTCCCATTCAAATTTTTGGAATTTAAGGCTAATACATGTTCTCTTCAATAGCATTGTCTGTAATTATAGAAATATGTATGACAATAAATTCAAGGCATAAATATCAGAAGCCTAGCTCGCACAATAATCATAGATTAATTAAGCGATATATTGAAATTTAAAGATTAAATGGGTAGCTGAAAAGGTTCCAAATAATGTACTAAAGTTCACTCATTCTTTATTGACAGATTTTGGATGAAAACTTCACCCTGAAGGCTCAGAATCAACAAGAAATGAATGCAAAAACAGTTATTTCAACCTTTGTCGCAAACGTTACAGAAAAATTTTTTGAATCCTATCGAGATTTTCTTCCAGAGACAATAAACATCAGGTCGATATTTGTTGTACATTCATTATGGAATAACTCTGCAAAAGAATTTATAAAAGCGTGTGGCATTCAGGTTTGTAAATCAACATTATTGCTAATTAAGATGGCATTCAGATTTTAGAACGCAGTTCGCAGTTCGCTATTCGCAATTCAAAAGTGAATTGCGTTCTAGAACGCAGTTCGCAATTCAAAATTTAAACATAAGCTGTGTGGTCTGAAATTTTGTGGATGGGGTACTAGGGGTCAGTAACCACTTGTGTGAAAAAATGGTGATGGTACCATCTCTAGTTTCTGAGATATGGACCTCCAGTTTTTAGCCCTACTTTATAATATTACACGAATAAATTTCGGGCTAGGGGACGTCGAAGTCCCCTACCCCAGGGTCCGGAATTTTTTTGGGTGGGTACTTGGGGTCAGTTACCACTTCTGTGATAAAAATTTGATGGTACCATCTCTAGTTTCCGAGATATTGCCCTCTAGTTTTTAGCCCTACTACATAATAATACACGAATAAACATCGGGCTGGGGGACGTTGAAGTCCCCTAACCCAGGGTATGAAATTTTGTGGGTTGGGTACTTGGGGTCAGTTACCACTTCTGTGAAAAAATAGTGATGGTACCAACTATAGTTTCCGTGATATGGCCCTCCAGTTTTTAGCCCTACTATATAATACTATACGAATAAACATCGGGCTGTGTGACATCGAAGTCCCCTATCCCAGGGTGTGAAAATTTGTGGATGGGGTACTAGGGATCAGTTATCACTTCAATGAAAAAATGGTGATGGTACCATCTCTAGTTTCCGAGATATGACCCTCTAGTTTTTAGCCCTACTATATAATACTATACGAATAAACATCGGGCTGGGGGACATCAAAGTCCCCTATCCCGGGGTCTGAAATTTTGTTGGTGGGGTACCGGGGGTCAGTTACTACTTCTGTGAAAAAATGGTTATGGTACCATCTCTAGTTTCCGAGATATGGCCCTCCGGTTTTTAGCCCTTCTATTTAATACTATACGAATAAACATCGGCTTGGGGAACATCGAAGTCCCCTACCCCGGGGTCTGAAATTTTTTGGGTGGGGTACTGGGTTAGTTACCACTTCTGTGAAAAAATGGTGATGGTACCATCTCTAGTTTCCAAGGTATGGCCCTCCAGTTTTTAGCCCTACTATATAATACCATACGAATAAACATCGGGCTGGGGAACATCGAAGTCACCTACCCCGAGGTCTGAAATTTTGTTGGTGGGATACTATTGGGGTCAGTTACCACTTCTGTGAAAAAATGGTGATGGTACCATCCCTAGTTTCCGAAATATGACCCTCCAGTTTGTAGCCCTACTATATAATTCTACATGTATATGAATAAACATCGGGCTGTGGGACATCGAAGTTCCCTACCCCTGCTTCTGATATTTTTAGGATTTGGTACAAGTTGTATATGACACACCTGAGTTATTTTAACCATGCTGTTCCTTACCCCTTCTTATGCTTGTTATTACCAAACCCCTACCACCAAGGGTAATATTTAGATAATCTACCATAAGGTGCTTGCATTTAAGTTTTAGTTTATCTGACCCTGACGTTCGTGAGAAGAATTTAAAGGATTTTCACAATATTTGAATGCAAATTTTGATCCCCTAATCTGACCTTTGGTTAGAGTCTCCAGAACCCTATTCTTGCCTTTTCGTGATGATCCCTACTTGCAAGGGAACCACTTTAATTTAATAATTTAAAGTCCCTTTAAACAAGGATGCTGTCTACCAAGTTTGATAAAATTGGCCCAATTGTTCTTATGATATTTAATGAGACTTTCACAGAATTTTTGTTATATATTGCCATTGTGGCCTCTTATTTGACTTTTTGATTGGACACATATTTTTTGTTTTCCAAGGCAAACCATTGACAGTGCCATTTTTAAGCGGTTAGCTTCGCTAACCGCTTTATGGCATGTGTCCGATTTTTATCGACACCGGAAACTTCCATAAGGCGCTACCTATCGACAACGGAAACTTCAACAAAGCCTCTACCTAGTCAAAACAACATAATCTTTCGGTTTTTTAATTTTTTTCTGATTTTGTTTGTCAATGAAATGAATTTATACTTGTTATACTAAAAAAAGTTTATGTATAGGAGCATTTGGTGTCGAGATTAAATTTCCGTGACATCAGCTGATGGCGATCGGGCCCTGTGACGAAATTCGAAGTCAGCATGAAGTTTAGCTGATAACATTATCAACGCGTTATAGATTTAAACTTTAGGAAGAAATGTATAGCGAGAAATATCATATTTGAACCCAATGCTACACGAAAACCAGTAGGCATTTCCGATTTATGTGTTGAATTGAAGCCTAAATTTGAACAGGTGGTCAAAATGGCGTTGGACACCTTGTGTATTTATATATAGAGGGGGTAGAATGTTTCGATATTTGGCTAATTTAGAGACTTACTGATAAAAATTCAGGTGCCTGTGATGAATTATAGGCACCCCTCATGAACAATAAATATTTGACCGAATTATGCTACTGGGGACAGGGAGGACGGGTTATTACTGGCTAAAGGGGTTAAAGGTTATTACCGACTGCAAAACATCGGAGAATCTCTCGATCGAGTTTCATTTTCCAAAATATTAAGGCATCCCTTTAATTAACTTAAGTAATACTACTACACGAAGAAAGCCTTTATATAAAAATACTGAATACATCTGTAAGTTGTACAGTTATGGATTACTTCCATAATGAAACGTTTGTTTTCTTCTTTTTTTAATTGAAATTATTTAAAAGATGATAAAAGCTTTGTTTCCAGGGATAAATTCTGTACTCAGTCTAATTATTAAAAACGATTTTAAACTATCACATTTTTATTAAAAAAAAATAATGGGACATGAAAATACTAAAATTAATTTTAAAAAATTGGAGAAAAAAATTTAATCGGCATTCGATCCTTTTCATAAAAACAGCCGATATAAAATCTGCACAGGAAAAAGAGGCATGAAAAATCTTGACGATAAGCACAAATTGAAAATTATATCTAATGAATGATTATTTTTTAAAGTTTGCTAAATTCCTATGCAAGGTATAAATTGTAAAAATACTTTTGAAATTTGAATTTGTCCAATTTGTTAATTATCATTTTGACCCTTTTGAGAAGAAATAAAAATTAAAATACAAATGCTTACAGACATATTGATAGAAATTCGCATACTTGTTTTTAGTAAAAAAAAAAAAAAACAATGTATTGCTTATGCGACATATTGAAGAAAGTGACAATGATACTTAGGTAATTCTTGCAATGGACAATTAAATTGTTTGTTATACACTGATTTTTAGTGAACCTTTGAATTTTTTAAGATACTAGTATTGATGGATTAAGGTGTTTCCACACTCACAATTTCATAGGTTCAAATTACAAAAACTGCATTTATTTTCTTTTTATGTACTTTAAACTTTCCAATTATTGCAAAAAATGTAAAGGTCACCATATTATTTAAGATGCGAAACATAAACAGAAGTGTATGTCAACATAAAAAATCGTACATTTTTTGTAAACTGTATTATGAAAAATATGTAAAAACTGGTTAAAATGCATAATTCTGATGCTAGTGTCCCTAAATACTTCCTACTTAAAAGATGCTTTTGAATTGTGATACCAGGGAAACTATTTTACAATAAAGCAAATGCCTGAATGAAAAGACCTTAGAAGGAGTTATTGCCCTTGTCATCATTTTTTAAATATTGAATAATTGATAAAATATAGAAAAAATGCATTTTTAAAATTTTTTAACTTTACAATATTTATCATTACACCTATTGTAAAGCATTCTTCCAAGAGATATTGTTCTATTAGGTATGAATTTAAACTAATTACAGTTTTTGCAAAAACCTATGACATCATTGGAGGGTGGAATTACCTTAAACAACAACTTTCCATTTCACACGTTTTTTTGTTTTTGTTTTTGTTTTTTGTTTTTGTTTTTTTTTTAACAATATTTCATGAAAAATATTTGCCAAATATTCAGTGTATGTTCGTTTATACATATCGCGCAAGACTCTTGTTTTTAAATAATTGTCATATACCATTTACTTATTCGAACATTTAATTGTATCAAAAGTCAATAATGTACATTTCTTAAAACTTTATTATCTTGTTTACTTGCCTTTCTTACTGTGAGAGAAATAGTTCATAATATTAATAAACAGATGTACTCAGTATCTGTATCAAAATACAGAATGAACAGTGATCGGTCTCAAAAGAAAAAAGGGATCCTTGAAAGTTCCGGTGCCTAGGAGAAGTAAGCATCCCCAATGACAGGTCACACCTGCTGACCCGCAATGAGCCTACGAAACTGAAGCTCTCTGAAATTAATTAATTCTCTGCTGGTCCATCCGTTTTTCTCAGACTAGCCAGCTAAAGATCTATGTACAGTACTCCAAATCAATTATTCTAAAGAATTTGAATTATCATTTTATTTTCTTTTTGAGTTGTTTGCTATAGTAGCCTTCACAGTTACCTAATTTCAGAATCAATAGAGCATGAAAGCCAATTAAATTTGCAACATCAACATAATTTTTTTCCGTTCTGAGCACTTTTGGACGCCACCAATGGAGACAGTTAGGGAGAAATTTTTGAAATTGAACTTCCTGTCTTTCTAACTGAAAATCTCAGGTTGATATTTTGAAACAAACATGTGTGACATCAGTCTGGGATGTTATTGGTCTTATCATTTAGTTAAGTACTACAAAATTTAGTGTGTCTGCTTCTTCGCTGATGACATTGGAAAAAGATATGCATGCCTACTTTAATAGCATCATTCAATGCATTTTTTGTTATTGTACACTGTACATATATTCGATGAAAGCATGCTAACCGCTTTTCAGTACTTTCAGTACTTTGATTCTATGAGTCCCATCTCTTATCCGCAACTCCACCTATACCACGGAATAAAAGAATTACGCACGCTAACTTTTGATTTCTGCTTACATTTTAAAACCATTTAATTCAATATTGATGACATTTGGCCATAAAATATTTGTTTAATACAAAGAAAAGTTCAATGATAATTGATCGTTTATTTAACACCTGTGCAAAAAAGTAAATCATACTAGTTCAAGTTTTTGAAATTAAGGGGGTATGCGATATTTTTCACTGAAATCGGGTTAAAGAGCATCACAATATTCTGAAATAGTCTTGGATATAAATAAATATATCTGAAATCTTTTCATATGTTTTATGTATACAAAAGGAAGCATATATATTAGTAAGAATACAATGTTTCAGTTGTAAAGCACGTTGAAACTGCTGAAAAAATAAGCATTGTTGTCGTTTTTGTCTATAAACATATGCCCCCCTCCCCTCGTGAAACAAAAAAGGCTTTGGTGTGATTATTTCAAATATCCAAACTTTTGAAAACTGATTTGGAGGTAGGCAGGAGAACAATACTAACGTTCGCAGTTCTTTAATTATACTTACACATATTCATTACATAATGCTACTGAAAAAGTGTGCACCTCATATTTTACTTTTTGATCTGACTTTTATTTCGGGTTTAGCTCAGTTCAAAGCTCAGTTTTAAAGTAACTATCCAAGATTTTCATCAAACTTCGTATGCTGATAGATATTGATGAGAGCTGTGCAACTGCATCAACATTTATCTTTACCTTTCCCTTGACATTGACCTCACATTCCTTATATGAGTGTTTAGCTCAGTTTTAAAGATACCATCTCAAGCTAGTGTTATAAAACTTCACATGTTGATACATACTGATGAGAGCTATGAAACTGCATCAACTTATTTGACCTTAACCTGTTCTTTGACCTTGACCACACTTTTCTTAAATTATCGTTTAGCTCAGTTTAAAAAAAACAATCCAAGATATTTTTTTTCAAACTTCATGTACTGATACATAAAAATGGTAGCTTTTCAATTGCATCAACATTTTAGACCTTGACTTTTCCTTTGACCTCACTTTTCTTAAATTAGTGTTTTGTAAGTTTTAAACATACTATTAAGGTGGTTTAATCAAACTTCACATATCACTTACATATACCGATGAGAGCTATGCAACTGCATCAACTTTTTGACTTTGACCCTTCCTTGACCTTTACCACACTTTTCTTAAATTGGCGTTTAGCTAAGTTTGAAAGAAACCATCCAAGGTTTTTTTTTATCAAACTTCATATACTGATACATACTAATGAAAGCCATTAAACTTCATCAACATTTTTTACCCTGACCTTTCCTTTGAACTTTCTTATATTAGTAGTTAAACTCAGTTTTAAAGAAAAAGTCCGAGATATTTTATCAAACTTTATATACTGATGAGAACTATTCAACTGCATCAACAATTTTGACCTTGACCTTTCCTTTGACCCTACTTTTCCAAAATTAGTGTCAAACTTAATATGCTGATATATACTGATGTAAGCATTTCAACTACATCAACATTTCATCTTTGACATTTCATTTGACCTCGACCTCATTTTTATCAAATTGTGTTGAACTTAAAATTTGATTGTATTAAAACATTAATAATGTTTTTTCAACTTTATATGCTGATACATACGGATGAGAACTGTCAACTGTATCACAAGTTTTTGACCATGACCTTTCATTTGACCTTGACTTCACTTTTCTGAAACTTCAAATGCTGATACATACTGATGTAAGTAATTCAACTGCATCACTTTTCAAGATATTCTGAAAAAATTTCATACAAATTTTCATGTTGCATTAATAATACCCCGGTATACCTTCGGCGGGGCATTTATGTCCTATGGACATATTCTATTTTCTTCGTGTGACATTAAACGTGCACAAAAACCATGACTAAAGATGAGTCAAACCTTCAAGTCATTAGCAATCTTTTTATAAAAAAAAACCCACCAAATTTATCCATAAGTAAGATATGGACTAGATCACAAATTATGCACTTTCTCTTTTAGTCACATTGAACTTCCACAAAAGAATTTGAATCAAGGTCATGACACACCGTTAAGTCATTTGCAATCTTTGTGTGAAGTGGTAGATTCAGTTTTTTTGCATAGAAAATATAATTATGAACTTTTTCTTAAAGTTGAACTTGAATATATAAAATAATGTATTTAAGTCAAGTCATGGCACAACCTCAGGTCATAAGCAATCTTAGTGTAAAATGGGAACTCACTAAGTGTATACATAAGATATGGACCGGACACGATTTATGAAAAAGTTCTCCAGTGACCTTGAACTTGTCAAAATGACCTTAGGTTAAGGTCATGGCACATCCTTAGGTCATGAGCAATTTTTGTAGGAAGTAGTACATTCTTTAGTTTCATCAAAAGATATATGTGGACCGGACCCGTTTGTACATGTAACCAGACAGCTATACAGACAGACAGACGGCTAGACCGCCATATTTAAATCGTATATACACCTCAAAACTTCGTTTGTTGGATAAGAAAGATAAAAAGAAAACTTATGGCTTATACATTTTTTTTTTCAGTTTAAAAGTTAACAAAAGTACCTGGTAGTCCTTTCATACGGTCAATCCATTTATTTATCGACTCCACAAAAAAGAGTATTTTGCATTTCTGTGAAGTCTATATACACAACTATATCAATGAATAAACATCATGTAAGGGCAATATCGGTATATTATCAAACAAAAGTTTATAATGAAATTTTTACAACTTAAAAAAAAGAACTTAGATTTTAAATCTTGCTATATCAAATTTTCATATTCATGTAGAAAGAAATCTAAAAGAAATTATAAGAACACTATTATTATAAATCATATCCAAAAAAATAGATATCCTCTTCCACTTTAATTATTTTTAAATTCTTCCTCTGTAACCCCCCCCCTCCTTTTTTTGTTTTTGATTGCTGGATTCTTATTAAAATGGTAAACCCCTAAAACCCTATTTACTAAATTATACACATGCACATGTAGATCTAATCTGTCATATGTTAGTAGACATTTTTTTTGTTAAAAAATATAATTCCGAAATGACTTTATAGTTGAAATGTAATTTTAGAAGTGAATAACATTAAGTTATTGAATAAAATATAAAAATCATAATAATCGGAAAATAAACACGAGTTCTTTTTTTTTTTTTTTTCGAATTTCTTATTTTTTTACAGAGACAATGCGATAAATTATTTACAAGTATTACATGTGACAGCTAAAGATAGTTTCGTATAAAATCCAAGGGCTTTTTCTTAAGAAAACAATGACAAGAATGGGTTTTCCTGCTATTTATAGGAATGAAGAACATGTATTCCAAATATCGAGCCCGATGTTTATTCGTATAGTATTATATAGTAGGGCTAAATACTTGAAGACCATATCTCGGAAACAAGAGATGGTACCATACCATTTTTCATAAAGTGGTATCTGGTCCCTAGTACCCCACCCCCAAAATTTCAGACCCCAGGGTACGGGACTTCGATGTCCCCGAACCCGATGTTTATTCGTATAGTATTATATAGTAGGGCTAAAAACTAGAAGACCATATCTCGGAAACAAGAGAAGGTACCATCACCATTTTTTCATAGAAGTGGTATCTGGTCCCTAGTACCCCACCCCCAAAATTTCAGACCCCCGGATACGGGACTTCGATGTCCCCCAACCCGATGTTTATTCGTATAGTATTTATTAGTAGGGCTAAAAACTAGAAGACCATATTTCGGAAACAAGAGATGGTACCATCACCATTTTTTCATAGAAGTGGTATCTGGTCCCTAGTACCCCACCCCCAAAATTTCAGACCCCGGGGTACGGGACTTCGATGTCCCCGAACCCGATGTTTATTCGTAAAGTATTATATAGTAGGGCTAAAAACTAGAAGACCATATTTCGGAAACAAGAGATGGTACCACCACCTTTTTTACATAGACGTGTTATCTGACCCCTTCCACCCCTCCCTCAAAATTTCAGATCCCAGGGTAGGGGACTTCGATGTCCCCGAGCCCGATGTTTATTCGTATAGTATTATATAGTAGGGCTAAAAACTAGAAGACCATATCTCGGAAACAAGAGATGGTACCATCACCATTTTTTCATAGAAGTGGTATCTGGTCCCCAGTACCCCACCCCCAAAATTTAGACCCCAGGGTAGGGGACTTCATGTCCCCGAACCCGATGTTTATTGTATAGTATTATATAGTAGGGCTTAAAACTAGAAGACCATATCTCGGAAACAAGAGATGGTACCATCACCATTTCTTCATAGAAGTGGTATCTGGCCCCTAGTACCCCACCCCCAAAATTTCAGACCCCAGGGTAGGGGACTTCGATGTCCCAGAGCCCGATGTTTATTCGTATAGTATTATATAGTAGGGCTAAAAACAACGACCATATCTCGGAAACAAGAGATGGTACCATCACCATATTTGCAGAGCAGTGGTATCTGGCCCCTAGTACCCCACCCCCAAAATTTCAGACCCCCGGGTAGGGGACTTCGATGTCCCCCAGCCCGATGTTTATTCGTATAGTATTATATAGTAGGGCTAAAATCTAGAAGTCCATATCTCGGAAACAAGAGATGGTACCATCACCATTTTTTCATAGAAGTGGTATCTGGCCCCAGTACCCCACCCCCAAAATTTCAGACCCCAGGGTAGGGGACTTTCGATGTCCCCGAACCCGATGTTTATTGTATAGTTTATATGTAGGGCTTAAAACTAGAAGACCATATCTCGGAAACAAGAGATGGTACCATCACCATTTTTTCATAGAAGTGGTATCTGGCCCCTAGTACCCCACCCCAAAAATTTCAGACCACACAGCTTAAGTTTAAATTTCGAATTGCGAACTGCGTTCTAGAACGCAGTTCACTTTGAATTGCGAATAGCGAACTGCGAACTGCGTTCTAAAATCTGAACGCCAATTAAGATAGGATTCTTCTCATATTTCTTGTATTTAAAATTTAATGCAATTTTTACAGAATCAAGAAGACAATATCACTAAGTGATGGTACCAGGGAGATTAAATTTGACCGTTTTATATTAGAGGCACGGTCATGTCAAGGTCATTATCTTTTTTCTTGACATTAAAAATAAACAATTACTGTTGCCAATCATGTGAAGCCTACTTCTATTTCAAAAGTTTATAGATTGTTCTTTTTGCATAAAAAGATATTATATATGATATTACAAAATTTACATAAATAATTTAACAAAAATGGATATTGGCTAGTCCAAATTTTCTCTGTTTTTCTTAATTTTTAAGGATATATTACTTTTTTTCATATGCTCTCTATATTTAACTTTTTCTTATTTTTTTACATATAAAAAGTAGTCTTATAAATGTACTAAATGATACAAAAGCGAAAAGTTTTGATCGTTTAATAATAGAGCAATGATACTTTTTATGGATTTTTGGCTCAAATCTGCGTTTTAAAGCTAACATACTTCTAGCTTGTTTGAAATCATATTTATTTGATATGTTTTGTAAAATTAGTCTCTTATTATAAATTCAACTTACATTGAAAAATTTCTTCAAGTCTTTGATTGTGCATTATTATAACTAATTATAACTAAATCAATTGTTCTATTATAATTTTGATAGACAGAAAAGAGGATATTTTCATACGCCACCAATCCACCAAAAATATAGTCCCTGCTAGTTTTCAAACGCAGTTTACATTTTCTATTTTAAGTTGTACAATTGTGATGAGGATAGAAAAAATTGGTCTTTTCAATCCCTTTCACCTAAGACATATAAGCAAATACACTATGAATGTTTCATCTTGTCAGAAACCAGAGAAGAATCCTAGCTTAGATTTAATTAAAGGAGATGCAATGCCGGCTTTACTAATACTCTATTTCTGATATAGATAAGAAGCCAAGCTTTCAAAGAAAATTCATATTATGTTCTTTGTCTACTGTACTTCTGAATGTTTTTCTAAACCTGACAATATTATTAACAATATTACATGTATACAAAAGGGCCTACGTATGAAAACGTATCGTGATGATTGTGATGTAAAAGATAAAGTTTAATTTACCAACATTGGACAGGAACCGTGTGAACCTGATGAAGGAAAATAAAAGGCGATGTCGAGATAACGAATAGTATTACATCTCAAATCCATAAAACAATACAAAATAAAGGCAGAGCAAACAGGGACACCCGAAACATCAGAGGTGGGATCAGGTGCCATGGAGGAGTGAGCATCCCCTGCTGACCGGTCACACCCGCCGTGTCATGATCAGGAAATAACTGGAAAAAAATCCGTCGTCAATTTAGTGTATAAATAATGGACTAACAATTGGTATGAAAAATGTCAGTCAGCATTTGACTAAATAATAGAAAGTATTTGCTGATAAGGTCATTGTGTTGACTATAGAACTTCCAAAATGATGACTTTAAACAAGACTGCTGATATTTTTGTCTCATCAACTTGCTTGTCAATAATTTACCTCGTTTTAGAAATTGTTTATACGTAGAGCATGCTTTTGGGTAGCGAATCAAATGAGATATATATTCCCCGTATGCAGGTGATGAAGATATATTGCTGCATAGGTAAGGGAAGTTGACGATAGAAAAGTTAAAGGCATTATGTTTATCATATGGCTTGTTTTTTAAATTACTATTAGTGTCGTCGCCCACGTGGCGCAGTGGTTAGAGCGCCTGCTCTAGATTCGCGAAGTAAGGAGTCAATCCTTACGTCGCAGGTTCGAATGGGACGTGGAGACCGGTCCTTCGGATGAGACCGTATAAACCGAGGTCCCGTGTCCCAGTAGGTGCTGGCACGAAAAAGATCCCTAACTGCTCAATGGCCCTGAGTGCCGAGTATAGGACAAAATTTTTAGCTCTCCATCGACAAGTGGGGGAGTTTCCATATGAGTGAAATATTCTCGAGAGGCACGTTAAACAACATACAATCAATCAATCAATCAAACTATTAGTGTCTTTTTCAAGTAAAATATCCAGGTATGAAACAGAAATGTCGGACTCCGTGGTATCTGTTATCTCAAGCTCACCAGGATAGATCATATCAACGAAGGAATGAAAATTACCATTCTTAATGGACAATACGTCGTCGATATATCTCAATGTCGAGTTGAAGGCCACAGCAAGTGTTTTCTTCTTTTCACTCATAAGATTTTGCATAAATTCTGCCTCATATGAATATAAAAATAAGTCTGCCAATAACGGAGCGCAATTTGTACCCATGGGAATTCCAATAGATTGTTGGAATACCTGAGCTCCAAAAACCACATAGATATTGTCAATCAGAAACTCAAGCACCATCTTGATATCAACTTCAGAGTACTTATGTTTGCAATCAGAATCTGTTTAAACAAAATAATTTTGCAAATGACCAATGACGAGTTTCATTTTTGTTGAAGAAGCAGCAGTCAATGATATCAAAAAGCCTGGATTTTAATTTGTAGTGGGGAATTGTTGTGTATTAAGTTGAAAAGTCGTAAGTTTTTAAGCTGTTGATTTTTGAAAATAGTCTTGTGATTTCTAATTTCCTAAGTTCTTTAGAATATCTTAATATCCACATCTGATTCACACAACTTTTTGAATATATAGTTGCACAGTACTCTTGAACTTTTTCCATCACTATTTTCAATATCTTAGTGAGGAGTAAGTAAAGAGGCTTGGAAAAAAAAATGATTTTTTTCGATACAACAATATCTGAGACTAGAAGCGGGCTTAAATCTCTATTTTCTCTATCTCTTTCTCTGTGTGTATGACTAGAAGAATTGAACTGATAAGGAGACTTGATCTGCATAGTATTTCTAAAACATATTTGGAAGACACTATCTGATCATACCATCTCTTAATTAACACTTTTATCAACATTGAAGCTAATTAACTGTGTATGAAATAAAAAATGTTTAAAACCACTTGATAATGCATTTGAATTTAAAAAGTTTGAAATAAATTTTGATGAGGAATTGTTTTGTTTCCTTACATTACATGTTAGAAAATTATATGTAATTATTCATGGTAACTGGAAATATATACCAATTAACATCTTCTCAATGACAATCATTAAAAAAAATAATACCATGCAGGTAGTACATAATTACTAGTGCATTATGGTTCATGTATTTCATGTACAGTACACTGTACAGTGTACAGACAATTTAATATGTTTTATATGTATTTTGTGATCAAAGGAATATGAGGAATGACACAACCATGTTTTTATTAACATAAAACTCCAGGCAAACAATACTAATGCAAAGTTTGTTTTACTACACATAAATAGAAGCAAGGTAAACAGATGAGAAAAGATACATAAAAGTAATGTAGAATGTCCTATTTATACAAAAATTT